>NC_034597.1:40546257-40567968 GCF_900095145.1 Mus pahari
GCTGATGATGGGATGGATTCCCAGATGGGGTAGTCTCTGGATAGTCCATCCTTTCATCTTAGCTCTAAATCTCAAACTCCATTTTACCTAAGTGTTAACCCCTGATTCTTCAGTTCAGTCAGGTGTCCTGTTGTCTCGTATTTTATTTGGTATGTCCCCTGTCGTTACATTAAACTCTATATAGTGGAATCATTTTGGGAGGCATTACCTCTTTAATCCTAATTTTCAGAAGGCTATATACCTTGTCTGATGTTAACATTTTGCAACATCCAGCAAGCTCCTAATACAATGGGGTTGCCTCATAGGTATCTGCTGGTTGGATGGATTGGATGAAATGGAATGGGATCATTTGCAGAACTTTTATTCTGAAAACACTGAATATATATATATAGATAGATAGATAGAGAGAGAGAGATAGATGTGTGTGTGTGTGTGTGTGTGTGTGTTTGTAGATAGGTAGTGGGGATCATAAAACTAGAAAGAAGATTATAAGAGGAGAAGAAGAGATCTTAAGGAAATAAAGGAAATGAGAAGGAAATAGACTATGCTGACATGCAAGCACAAGGGAATGAACCAAAGGGGAGCAGGGGCCACAGTGCAGGAAGTGGGTGGGTGTGGGGACAATCTGACAAAGTATAAAGGCACATAAGTGTAAAATGTCATAAGGAAACCACTCAAATGTCCATAAATAATTTGTATGCTCACTTTAGAAGGTACATTTACAGCCAATGATATGGCTCCTCAGGTAGTGTTTGCTGCTAATACTGATGACTCGAGTTCAAACCCCAGATCCCATATGGTAGAAGGAGAGAAGTAACTCCCACAATTTGTTCTCTGTCTCCCACATGCACACCATGGCACATGCAGGCACCCACACATACAGGCACACACACACACACATAAATGGATAATAATACATTTATCTAATTTTTAAAGAAACTTCTGTTGGGTGAAGGGTTTCAATTCACAGTGTGACATTCAGTAAGTTGTGATCCCTGTGCAGTTTTTAAGCTACTTTTCCTCTTACAGAAAATCCTTTAAGGCATAGATTTCCAGGGCTTTTGGTTGACTACAGCACCACCTACTGTTATATTTGAGGAAGTGCCATTGCTCTAAATGCTTATTGCAGATGATGCCCTCGACAAGACCCCAGGGCATTCAGATGCCACCTGTCCTTATGTATAATGATCCTTAAAGTTATCTCTAAGGAGAGCGCACTTCTGTGTTGATTTCATTGACATGTCCACAGAGAATGTCTCAAGACCCTGAAGAGCAGTTCCTGTCTGCAGCACCCCTCCAGGGAGCCTGGCTAAATAAGAGGTGACTGTCACAGCTGACTCACGAGAGGGGGCATCATTAATTCAATTCCTCTTGTCTGAATAACACATTTATATTTATATTTGGCTTTGTGAAATTTCCACTTTTTTGAGTATTTGTCCCATAAAAGTTGGCAACTCCAACCTAACAAAAACAGTTTGAAACCTAAAATACTATGAGCCATTTCTTTGTCATTTTAAAGAAATATCACACACATTATTTCCTGGTGCCTCCTGGCTGTGACAGAAGATGATCAGGTGCTGGTATGAAGCAGCTGGCCCAGTGGTACAGAACTTGCCTGGCATGTGCAAGACTCTGGCTCGGGGCCCCAACACCACAAAAATAAAGGTACAAAGACCATAGAGACAGTATTGGCTGTTATTAAACAAACACAGACCCTATCTGGTGTGAACACATTTACATGCAGTGCCTTTGATTTCTAAAGCACTTGCTGTCCTAAAAAGAAATCTATGGTTGCTTTTTCCCAGCTCTTTGCTCAATAAGAAAGAAGGAAGAAAGGAAGGAAGGGAGAGAGGGAGGGAGGGAGAGAAGGAGGGAGGGAGGGAAGAAGGGAGGGAGGGAAGGAGAGGGAGGGAGGGAAGGAGAGGGAGGGAGGGAGGGAGGAAGGGGGGAGAGGGAGGGAGGAAGGAAGAGGACTAATTTATCAGGAAACCATTCTTCCGAAGACTGCAGTATAGCTTTACATAGACTTTTTGTTGAACTTATATAAGTTACATGATGTGACTGTAGTGCAATGGAGCTATCTGCTTAGATTGGGGAGAATTAAAAAAGACACTAAAACGGTAAAAAAACAGGCTGGAAGTGGTGCTGAACACCTTTAGTCCCAGCATTCCTGAGACACAGGTAGGCAGAACTATATGAACTTGAGGCCAGTGTGATTGACTTTATGTGTGTGTATATGTGTGAGTATGTGTGGGGTATGTATGCATATGTGCATGTGTGCGTGTGAATGTGTGTGTGCATACGAGTGTGTGTTGTGTTAGTATGAGTATGTGTATGTCTATGTGTGTGTGTGCATGCATGTGAGTGTGTGTATGTGTGTGTCTGCACATGTATATGTGTGTGTGCATATGTGTGTGGTGTGTGTGCATTTGTGTGAGTGTGTGCATGCATGTGAATATGTATATGCTTGTGTGTGAGAGTATGCATGTTTGGGTGTGTGCATGCATGTCAATATGTGTGTGCATGTGAGTGTGTGTTTGGTGTGGGTATGTGTATGTGTGCACATGTGTGAGTGCACCCTTGGTGGGGGCAGGGTACCGGAGAGAAAGTGACTGTGTATGGGAGGAGGGAATGAGTGTAATGGCTCAGTATTTGGAGACCAAGGCTGGTGACCTGAATTTGGTCTCTGAGACTTACGTGGTAGAAAGAGAAAACTGGCAATGACAGTTGTTCTTTACCCCCAAATGTACACCAGCATGCATGCATGCATACACACATGTAAATGTAACTTAAGTTTTTAATGTTTAAAAGTGTGGTGTGTGTGTGTGTGTGTGTGTGTGTGTGTGTGTGTGTGTGTGTGTGTGTGTGTGTGTGTGTGTGTGTGTGTGTGCGCGCGCACACATTTATAAGTCCCCAGAACTTGGAATTTTGAGTCAGGTGAATTTCTCTGAGTTCAGGGCCAGCTTGGTCTACATAGCCAGTTCCAGGATAGTCAGGGCTAAACAATGGAAGGAAACATCGATGGCCCAGACCTAGGGTCTATTCTTACCAGTTGTATAAAGGACCCCAAGTACCATGCTCTTTGGCAGTAAAATAGGTCTACTAATTACATCACAACCCTACAATAGGATTGTTATAGGGACAAAGAAGTAGAGTCTGGTAGAGGTATGGTATACATTAAGGGATCATGTAAGTTTCAAGAAGTATAATCTCATCTGCAATCACACTAGGATTCTTACACCTTTGAGTGTCTTTATACTCAAGCAAGTATATATTTGAGAGGCATCGGCGTCCCAAGTAGAGCTGTAGGTTTACCAGCACAGAGGGCCTGGCTTTCACTGTGATGAAAACATTACTTTAGATGAAGTGATTGAGAGGGTCATAGGGACACCTTATGCTCGGCTGGAACCCAGGTCTCCAGGACACTTTTCAGTTCTACACATTTCAGACTTTTCAGAAGAAACCTGGAGATTAAGGCCTGTATGGAGGAGGAAGCTTCCTTGCAGTTCCCTAGCAGTATGGCAGCAGGCTTCTTCCCTAGTGGGGACAAAACATGGACAAAGGAGTGGTGTGTTGGTAAAGTACAGCAAAGGGTCTTTGTGTGGTCACCTTAGATTTTGCATGCACGTGGCCTACAATGTGCATACTGTACTAGCAGATATCCTTTACTTCAAGTCTCATAAAGTGATCTTACTATCACAGAATGCCTTCACTAGTTTATCATGTTTCCTAGATGTAGTTAGCCTATTGCTGGGGTTCATCTATACTTTTCATATATTAACGAGTGTGCATAGGTAAGTGTGGGGCTGCAGGACACGCATGTAGATATATATATGCATACATGTTCAGGTCAGCCATAGGAAAACCTTAGATACCATTCTTTGGGAACCATCCACATTTATTGTTAGAGACAGAGGCTTTCAATGTCTGGCATTCACCAATTAGGGGCATGCAAACATGCACAATAAAGAAATAAAAATATAAGTTTTTTGAAAGACTAACAAGTTCATTTCAGGGTTCATCAGGAGGGACATCCAGGTGACTTTCCTGGACAGATACCACTTGCTCTGTTCATCACCCCAGCTTTTCCCATTTCCTAGAGTGTCTGCTTTGAGGAATTAAGTGGAGCTCAGACCCAGAGACCACTACCTGCTCTCTTGTGAGCCACACTTACCACTTGCCTGTGCCTCTGCAATCCACTACAGTCTAGGTCACTGTTCCCACTAACACAAGGTTCAGGCTACATCCAGAATTCCTTTTTTTCCCCCACCTCATGGCTAAATGTGGACAATCTAGTGAAGTCGCTGAAGTAAGATAAGTGAGGGACAGTGGAAGATAAAGAAGAACAATGAAGTTGGTAAGAAATAAGTTCATGAGCCATGGAAACTTTTAGTTACAACATTCAACCTTTCCCGGAGGTTGTGCTATACCTAGGATGTGTCTATATGCCCACTTATCCTACAAGCTGATCTTTAGCAATATAAGTGCTGCCAAAATAAGAGCATGATTTTATATATGAAAAAATGAATTGAGTATGATGCTGTATGCCTATAATCTCATTATTGAGAATCAGAGGTTCAGTCATCCTTGACTACATAGGGAGTGTGAGACCTTGACTTTGAAGAAAGACAGAGGGAAAGATGAAGAGAGAGAGAGAGAGAGAGAGAGAGAGAGAGAGAGAGAGAGAGAGAGAGAGAGAATGTAAAGTTTGGAATAAGGAAATGTGACCACTGAGTGTCTTCTTTCACTGGAGTGTTGTACCTTTGTACATTATGTAATTCTATCAGGGTTTGGGATATTTCATTATTTATGAATCATTTCACAGCTCTTTCAATGTGGCTTATGGCAACACAGGTCATTCTCTAATTAGGAATGTAATGGTGGGATGACCCTTGTCTTTTAGAAATAGCCAGCCTTACACCCTTCATTCACATTACTACCTCCTCACTCCAGACAAATCCCTGGTTCTATGATGTCTATAATGGAGCAGTTGTGGCTCCTGATTCCTCCATGAATTAATCCATTAGAGAAACACATCTTTGACAGTCATATCCATAATTATATCTTCTTTTAGAATGTATCCTATAGCAATAGGAATTATTGATGGGCCCTCAAAAATCATTTAAGGAAGATAATCCCAAGGAAGGTGCCATGCACTACCAGTCTTGTGATAAAGGGATAAAGGGACCCAAGTGGAATCATCCCATATGCTTTCAGGTAATTGCACATCAAGATTCTTCAGTGAGAAGTTTCTATAGTTGCTATGGATACTTACAGTCAATTACTTATAAAATTCATCCCATTTCAAACTCCTGCTACCTTTACTCAAGAACAACTTGAAAATTCAAGTCTGCTTAATTCAAAATGAGTTTCAGTCCTATAGACGTGGAACATGTTATGTAAAATCTTCACAGTGGTAAGTATGCCTTCATTTTCAGTTCCTTCCCTGGGTTGTACAAATCTTCATGTCTATACATGACTGTATACAGTCTTTATGTTGATTGAATGGAGCTTTTGAATCACCACAGATCTGGGTCTTGCACCATGTTCTGTGAGGGAAGTTTTCTGTGAGAAGTACAAGGGATCTGAGATGTAAAACCAATCACAATAGACACTAATTTTCAAATACTGAAAGAAAAGGATCAAGTTCACTGTTTGACTTCATCCTCAGGGGATCGGGAGGCTTAGCTGTAAATCCTTTCTCTGGCATTAATTGGAGATATGGGGGCAATTACTGAACTGCTCTGATTTCTATTGTGAACATGAAGTGCAGGTCTGGGGAATAGACTTAGTGGGTGAAGGGCATGCTGGGTAAGCTTGAAGAGTTCCACAGCATAAAGTACAGGGGCAGCATGTTCCTACAAACCCAGCATTTTGGAGGTAGAGGAGAGAGACTTCACAGGGCTTGTTAGCCACATCAGTGAGCTCTAGGTTTAGCAAGAAGCCCTATCTCACAGCCTAAGGCACAGGGTGACTGAGGAAGATAATCAATATTGGACCCCTGCCTCTTCACAGAGAGAGACAGAGAGATACACAGAGAGAAAGGTGAAATACATTCTTTTTCTAAACATGATTAAGTAAATCCAGTTACATTTGCTAAATCTATGTCAGATTGTTAATACTGTGGTCCTGCATTTTATTAAGATAATCACTTTGATTAGCATAACCTCGAATTAAGAGATAAGGACAACCACTTGATTGAGTTTGTTTGGACACAGCTGGAAGCCCTTAAATATCACCTTGGCTTACTGTCATTTTTTTCTCCCAAGGAGCAATTTAGACTTTGCTTCTTCCTTTGTGAATATTTTTCCAGTTCTCCTAATATTTCTCCTTGTTTAATTGCCAGAAGAGCCTACTTACATGTTTTTGCATGTTAATAGTTCCCCAAATGATCCCTATAAGTGTATTCTGATTACAAGGAAATTAGTTCGCAGCATTTTTCTGGAGTGTGATGTGCCGTATTAATGGTTTTATTAACTATGGCTGATGAGGGAATTGGCTTCTGGCTTTATTCCAAAGCTCCTTTTGCCTTTCTCCAAAGGAAAATCAACTACTAGATTTTCAAAGAACTGCATTCCCAAAGAAGGAAAGGAGTTGCTTTAGGTTCTTTAATCCCTGTGGGTCATTATAGGAAAGTAGGCGAGGGCTGGTACTCGGAAGGATTGAATCCCATCACCTTTCTTGGAGGAATAAAAAATATTAAACCAAGGAGAGAAGATGCGACATTAAGATATTTGGATTCAGGTTTCCAGAAGACTTTTCAAAATAAAACGAGTCTAAGTTTATGTTAGCTAAGCCTTGATACAAAAAACAAACAAACAAACAAACAAACAAAACAATGTCTAGAACCTCTGAAAAGACATTAAAGAGAGAAGAAAGAAAATAATTTTCAAACTTGGATTCATAAGCATCTAAGAGATGAGTTAAAAGTAAGACCCAGAAAAAAGCAACTCTACTCTCTGGTTTAGTCACTGACAGCAAGGACAGAGTATATATGGTGTTTACCACTCTAGGCAAAACCAAGCTGGATTAGTTTAGTGGGAGCTTTCCAACATCTGTCTCTATAAGGCTATGGAATTAAATGTCTGAATTTTTGTCTCCTTTCCCCCTTTTCTTTCCATTTCTTTCTGTCTCTCTCTGTGTGTCTCCTCTCTCTCTCTCTCTCTCTCTCTCTCTCTCTCTCTCTCTCTCTCTCTCTCTCTCCCATTTTTAAAGAGTCACTCCGAGAGCCTGACTGGCCAAGAACCCAGAATGTAGTCCAAGAATGCCTTGAACTCACATATCTGCCACCTCAGTGCTGGAATTGAAGGCATGTGACACTACACCCAGACAATTTGGAAGTTCGTAAGGAACTATCATTCAGAAAATAAGATATCTGGGTTTCATCTGAGTCATAGTCTGCACCAGTAAAGGTAACTGGCCCATTTTCAAAGGTCTGATCATTTCTACAGTACAAAATAGAACAAGGAACAAAACTCAATTTTAAAAAAAATAAGATTTGAGTTATAGCTCAGTTTGGAGATCAAAAACCCAATAAAAGTGCTTTTCTAGTGTCTATAAATTCTGGGTTCAATATCTAACAACACTTACAAGTCTTGCATGGATACACATGCCTATAACTTGAGCACCTGCAGAGGTGTTAGAAGTTCAAGGTCATCCTCAGCTGCACAGCAGATTTGATACAAGACTGGGCTCAATGACACTCTGTTTCAAAAAAAAAAGTCTAAAATGTTAGATCATGTTCTGGATAATCTAGCCTCAAATTGTTGTTCAGAAAATAAGTAATAGTAAGTGTGTAGGGTGATGGGGGGGAATGAAAAACAAAGTGTATTGACACATAGTGACAAGATGCTTGAATGACACCTGTTACTTTGTTTTCTGACTTACAGAGTTAACTGTTAATTAATAAAATAGAATGGTAAAGACAAAAGAATCAATGATTAAAAAGAAGTTGTGGAGGGAGGAGAATCTAGGGGAATACATCAGCCAATTAAGTGACCAGAGCACAAGAAAGATACCTGAGTTTGATCCCCAACAGTATTAACACTGAGCATGGGGTCACATGTCTGCAAGTTCAGTGATGTAGCTGCCGAGCCACTGGGCTCCTGGAGCTCATGGGTCAGTCAGCACAGACCAATTAATGAACTTTAGATTCAGAGAGAGATGCTGCCTCGAAATATAAGGTGGAGAGCAACTAAAGAAGACGTCAAACATTCACCTCTGGTGTCTACGACTGTGTTCATATACATCCATGTGCATCACACAGAGGAATATAGGCCCTTAATGAAGGTTAGCACAAATTGACAGTCAGAAGCCTTCTGCTCCCTACTGCTGTGTTGGTTTATGCAATGGAAGTCTATGTTAAAACTATCTTGTCTACAGATTGCTAAGTCTGTGTTATTAAAATGATTTTGGAGGTTGGGAGACATCGAAAAGCCTTCAAGTTCCCTACAGTTGTCAGAGTGCATATTGTGACTCATATTCTGTGTATATCATCTTTTAAAATGTGCCAAAGCAAAATCAAGCAAAAGTAGGGTGTGTCTGGAGAGTATTCTTCAAGGCTTCTACATTGATGGCATCAAAGTGGAAATTTCTGGTATCCTTGGAGACTTAGTTATGTCGTGTGATTTTTTTTTTTTTTCTGGAATCTGTCTTACAAGAGGATATTTTGCTGAAGCAGATACACGAGAGTATGTTTTGCTGAGAACAACAGACACTTGGTGTTTCTGCAAGCTAACTGGAAAAAGGGCATGTGATGTTTTGCTGGAGTAGACTCTTGAAAGGACATGTAATATTAGGAAAGGGTCTAAGTATAACCCAACAGACAGCAGATGATGCTGTCCATTGGTTTACCTTGCCTTCAGCACTGATTATTGCTGTAAGAACTTCTCATGATATTCTAGCAGCTTCTTGCATCTTCTGTGGACTTGGCTGATTGGAAAAGCATTGCAATTTCTTCTGGATAGAACTGCCTTTGCTGATTGGTTTTTGCGAGTAGATCAAGCTACCACTGCTGATTTGTGTGAGCTGAACCGCTGACATCCTGACAACAAAGATTGGAATTGCCCTGAAGATCTACTTCTAAATGGATCCACATCCCCCTTTGACCTATTAGCCTTTTCTTTCCAGTACTTCTGTAGGTGGTGGGCTAGAAGGGAGGTTAAAACATTTTTTAAAAATGTTTTAAAAGTAGGTTTTGAAAAATCTAAGCCAACAGAGCAGAAGTAGTTATTATTAAAGGTTTTGGAGTTGTTAACACCACTTTAAACCAGTACTATATAGAAATCCAAAGGCAGTTCAAATCAGGTCAAGTTCTACTACTGTGTGATACATAAATTTGGTGTCTATTATAAATATGACAGAGAATCCCCAGTGTCTGATGAGTTATGATTTTCCCCAGAGTCAAATTAATATCATTTAAACATCCAACATAAATGTAGCTATAAGATATGATGTCCCATCCCTTCTCCCAACTCAGCTGAAAAGTTTCAAACCCAGAGTGGCAGTTAGCTCAAAGTCAGCCTTCTCCCTCTTTAAACTGTCGATAGTAGTCAGTGCTGGACGTTAGGGTCTATGAGCTTCACAAAGGCATTCAGATGAGTTGGGTTCCTAAGTAGGGCTTCAGTCAGATCTGAATGTGGACAGATTTTTCCTCTGTAAGACTGAAATAAGAAAATCATTCTGGAGAGGCCTCTACAGAGCAACCGAAGGAAACATGGCAAGAGGCTTGGACACGGAAACCTTGCACATATCAGGAGTGCAGAAAGAGATCAGTATATTTTAGGGGATTTTTTTTGATGCTTGACCTATAGAACCCCAACTTATTTGATCTTATTTGAACAGTTAATCTCTCCTTTGGCTTTGCCTATGTTTTATTTTGACTGTGTGTACCATCGTTCCTTTGATGTCCAAATACAGCTTCAGCATCCCCAGGTAGCTAAACAAATCTTTTAGTGGGTCACATAGATCCTACTGCTATAGTGCAGTCACCGTGAGCCATCAGAGTTGGGCCATAATTGACCTAAAGATTTCTCTTTGAACTGGAATGTTTAATTCCTGGCAAGGGAATACCTAGGAGAACAGATAGTTAAAGCACTCAGGTATTCACTTAATTATGAGCACATGTAGTCTTAGCTGCCCCAGTAACACCCAACTTAATACTATGAACTCCACTCATTAACATTTGAAATGTACAGCTGGGGGTGTAGCTCAATGGGAGGAGCATTTTCTTAGCATGGAGCATGCATGAAGCCATGGATTTGATCATGCTGTTGACGGCCTGTAATTTCAGCACTCAAATAAGGATCAGAAATTCAAGGGCAGCATAGGCCATATAGCTAGTTTGAAGCCAGGCTGCAAGTTGTGATAGCACTTTTTTTTTAAAGCCATAAAATTGACATTGTACTAATTTTTTTCAAAATAGGTCTTAGAAAGAGAAGGGTATTTATGGTATCCTTTAGGTGGGCAAGGTGAACAGCATCTTGCTAATGACACAGTTCTCTTTATTCCTCTTGAAATGAATGGATTCTGTCAGTTGTCTCTGCCATAAATCCTGGGTAAGGGAGTTCTTCAGATGGTTATTATGTACACCAGTCTAAGAGAACCATACATTGCATAGCACAACCCACAAAACTATGGCTGGTATCAACTCAGCTTGGAGACAGAGGTTGAAAAATGTCTCATTGTGTAGCCCACACTAGCTATAATTCACCCTATAGCCCTGACTTTCTTCATACTTATGGCAACCTTCCTGCTTCAATGCTGGGGTTACAACTGAGAATCACCAAGCTGAGCTCATCTCTCAATTGTTTTCTCTTCCCAGACACCTTCACATACCCTATGAGAAGAAAACAGTAACATAAAACACAGCATCCAGAGCTGCTCATCGGAGTCTCATGAAGCATAAAGCAAAAGGAAATCTGGTGTCTGCCCACTTCCATCCATTGTTTTCTTCAGGCTCCTCAGGACCGCTGATGGCTGAGGCTAGTGACTTTCTGGGTTTCAGCCCTCTGGACATGTGGGAGCCCAGTGGGGATGAGCCGCAGGAGTTCATCATGTCGGTGTGTTTGCCCTATTTATAGCCTAACCCCTGCTAAAGAGAGGACTGACAACACCTTACGAAATGGTAACAAGAAGAGATAAAAATAAACAAGTGGAAAATTCCCACAATAGGAGCGTTTAAAATTGCACTGGATGACTATTTGGAAACAGACAGGCAGAAATCTCCAACTACTACTAATCTGCAAGTAACATACATTCAAATGAAAGGTTTAGGAAGAAATAGTACGTTGGACCCAAAGACAATGTATGTTATATGTTTATGCTCTGGAGGCAGGGAGAGATGGGCTCTTCATCTCTACATGAACTCACCAGTGCATCTGACTTAACACACAAAAGATCTGCATCCACGTCTAGGACCTGTCTAGGAAAAACAGTTCAAATCTTCAAAGAAAAGAGAGTGACTTGAAACTCTAGTCCAGAAAACTACTCAGACATCATCTCTGGGACAGAAAGAACATACAAGCATTGGCAGATGCCAGACCAATCTCAGGTCCAGGTGTCTACATCCACACTTCTCTAGTCTAGATTTTCAAGTTTGTGATGGGGCCATGATATTTCTAAGGAAACTGAAGTTTGAACATTGAATTCAAGACTTTTCTCTATGTTAATTGTAAAATGTTGAAAGAGGAAACACTGATAGTTGTGGGGGGAATAGCAGAGAATATAGCTTCCTTTGCATGATGCTTGATAATCACATGGGATATCCCAGGTTTGATACCTAACTCCGTAAAAAGACTGGGTATGGTGGTATAGCTTGTAACACCATCACTCTGAAGGTCAAAGCAGGAGTCAGAAGTGAAAGTTTATTATTCTTGGATAGAGAACTAGGTTGAGACTTTGAGATCAGACTGACTGAGCTTACAAGATCTCATTTGGGGGTTAAAAAAACCCTAAAACCACAATATTAATATTTGATATACTACAAGGAGCAGTATGAGATTTTACTATTGAAAATTTTATTCATAATAGAGTGAAGCACTCTCAACTCCCCTTATTGAGACCCTTACATATACAGAAGCTACATGCTATGATGGGACAATCCATACATTCCATCTAGGACAATTATTCTGTAGGTGTTCACATCCCACTATCTTTTATAATTCTCTAAATAAGTGCCCTGGTCTTGGGGATTTGGCTAATCTGCTACCTCTCTTTGTGCTTTTTACACATTGCTTTTTGCATTAAGGTTCCTCCTTTTTATTCCATACTACATATTTAATTGCAATAGTCCCAGCAACCTCCTGGATGTTTTAAACCATAGTCCACCATATCCTTCATCAGAATGCACTGACATTCACTGAAATGAGCGCACTTTCCACTGTTCTTTAGAAAGTGTCTCTTCCTTGCTGCCATGGTGTGTGTTGCATGATATTTAAGTATTCCATCTTAGCTGCATGTTATTTTAAATAAACTGACACAGGAAGATGAGAAAAGAATGCTGCCATGACTTAAGGCTGAGTCTTCCTCACAGCCCAGCAGTCCGTTTCTCTAAGGCTACCCACCACACTATGCCACGCATCCTGTGTTGCTATCGTTCCCAAACACAGTTGTCTCTGTTCCTCTCTATTTTATCTTGGAGAGGACCAGCTAAGGAAGCTGATAAGTAATTCTTTGTGGCATATAATGCATGAGAATTTTTAAATGAGTTGTCTTGCCAAGGGAGTAATTCTGCATTTTTCTAGGTCCTTTGTAGGCGCTATAGAAAGGGTAACATAAGCCAGTGGATGGCACTATGCCTTCTAAAGTCACACCTCACAAAATGATGTCAACTAGATGCCAAGCAAAACAGTGGTGATTATTCTCTTCCCTACTTTGGAATTGCTTAGCCGCTAACATCACATCTGTGAGATTGATCTCTGCACTAGGATAATTTATGACATGGTAACATATCAGTCTTTCACTGCCTACAAAACACAGAGCACATATTCAGTAGGGGCTCAGTGAATGCCCCATAGAAAGTAGACAGATGAGTGCTGTTCCTGTCTCTGCTGCCAGCATTCATCCTGAGACTACTCACTGAATATTTATAATGACCTTGAAAGGAACTCCAGAAATGTTATATTTTCTCAATCAAGTATGCACTGCAATGTGATATGCCAGCTTTTGGAATAAGAATGGAGACAGTTATAATAATTCAGCACTGAGCTAACTGATGGTTTTTCCAAACTCCATTCCTCTAGAACATCAATCAAATGTTAAAGTGGCCAAAAATGGTCTCTTTGTGAAGAAAGACATAAATTAATACCACATTTAAGCTTTCACCTAGAATTGAATAATTCGATTCATATTTAAAATAAAGTTATTAGCTTATCAAGGCTAGTTACAGAATGCATTATAGGATAGAAGAGACCCAGATAAGAATGTACAAGTAATGAAGGCAGAGAACACATCAGAAATCACTGATGGGAGATGACTAGTACCCAATACCCACTCAACACACTGTACCAATCAGATTTCCCCTGCCCAGGTGGTCACATGGCTTAATCTCAACCACTTCCTGGAAAGATGAATTCTGCTGGAGGCAGAGCTCCGTGCACTCAAAGCAATACACACATGACCATGTAGAAGACAGAATTTCAGAAAATTGGGGCTGTGCATCTACTGCTTTGTGCTAGAAAGTTGTCTATATTTTTCTGCCCTAACTCTATGGGAAGTATATTTGTATATTTGCACTTTTTCTGATTTATTACAAGAAAAAAAGTAAACCTAAGGTTACAACATCTATCAAAATGATGGAGCTCATTTAAATAGTGACTGAAACCTGTATGTGTTTCTCCTTGCTGCTATAATACCTTAACACAAAAGCAGGGGCTTAAGACATCACAAACTTATTACTTCATACTTTTAGAGGCCAGAGGTCCAGAATGAGCCTGACTGAGCTCAAATCAATGTTGGCAAGCTCCATTTCGTCTATGAGCAGCAGGTGAATCTATTTTATTGCCTTCTCTATCTTCTAGGGGTTTCTGGCTTTCCTTCACTCTGGGACACCCTGCTCTAATATTTGCCTCCAACATCACAGATCCTTTTCTGACTCTGACATTGAGTTTCTGTTCTCTGCTTGTTGATTGTGTTAGGGTTGAGAGTTTTCCTTTTTCTGTTGTTGTTTAGACAGGATGTCGTGTATCCCAGGATGGCTTCAAGCTCCCTATGTGGCCAAGGATGATCTTGTACTTCTGGTCCTCCAGCCTTTACCTCAAAAGTTCTGGGATTACAGGCATGTGCCAGCATGCCCAGTTTATACCCTGCTGGGATCAAACCTTTGACTTTTCCCTTCATCCTAAAAAGCCATCTATCATCTGAGTTATGCCTCCAACATGCTACCTATATGACTATGAAGCCACTGATATCCAGACCAATGTCCCAACTCCCATTTCAAGATACTTCCCTTTTCCACATAAGGGAAAAATATCTAAAGTCTTTGGAGGTTATGCATAAACTTTTTGGGGAAGCCATTATTATACCTACCACAAAACATACCAGGAATAAATAAATACCCTTCCTGAAAGAGTTGAGGATAGCAGATCAATTAATATTAACCCACAATGAATTTAAAGTTGTAAAGAAACATTTCAAGAATAAGTTGGGTTAATGGAATTCTAGACTCAGACACTATACAATTACACTCTTTCCCCAGTGGAAGAAAGATCAACTTTAAACAATCACTCCTTGTTTTGATTTCTTAAAAATCTGCAATGCTAACAACAGTCTGATGAAATTAACTAACTAGAAAACTCTCATGATAAAACACAAGAGATATTAGAAAAATTATAAATTATTATAGTAAGAAAAAACACTAATATAACAAAACAAAATAAACTTACAAGGCAAGAGAGTTGGTTTGGTGGTTAAGAACACTTGCTGTTCTTCCACAGGACTTGTTTGGGTGTCAGTACTCAGACTGGAAAGCTTATAACTGCTCGTAACTTCACCTCCAGGGAATCCAATCACCTATTCTGGCTTTTATGTGCATATTTATACACAAGCATATACCACTTCCTAGACACATACCCATAACCATAATAAAAAATAAAATAAATCTTTAAAAAAATACCCTGGACTAGGCAAATTACTTAGAAGCTAACAAATCAGGCTGCTAAGGTGGGTTGTGCCAAGTCTGGTGACCTAAGATTAATCCCCAGAACCAACATGGTAGAAGGATAACCAGCTTCTACAAGTTGTACTCTGGCCATGATATGTGGGCTCTAGTGGTATGCACGTGCGCACACACCTAAAGGTAAGTTATTTTTCTAAAAAAGCTAACCAATCACTAAGTGGGTATCATGAATTAATGAACTTTTAAATCTGCTCGGGTAATGGAATCAGGAAACAGGGCAGGGGGACATGAGAGTTATTCATCCTAATCCTTATGCCTTACATACCCACACAGCAGAACACTAACCTGTTAGAACAGAGAACAAGTATTGATGCACAGGACATAGTTGGAGCTCAAGATCATAGCATTAGGTAAAAGAAGCTAGAAATAAAATAATTTGTATCTGTCATGGAACACTGTCCCCTAATCATAGCATAGCCATTATCATTTTAATCAGATGAGCTGTGGTTACCTGCAGACAGTTCCTAACAAGTTCCAACCTGTAGAAGGTCCTTCATAGTAAGAGAGAGAGAAGTATCTTTAACCCCTCACCTCAGATTACAGCCACAAGGTCCAAGCTGCACCTCCTGCCTGCTGCATATAGTCTTGGGAGAAAAATATAGGGGGGTATCAAGTTAACTAAAAAAGGGACCTCATCTATGCAGGTTTTAGGAGATTGTCATCCACACTGCGGTGCAACTTCATGATGTGACTGTTTAGAGACCACCTGTTCTCCTGTAAGTAGCTCCTCCCATATTAATACTGTAAGAAAGTCAATTAAACTCATGGATTCACCAAGCTGAGCTTCAACAGAACCATTCTGTCAGTTTGTTGTTGCAACTCTATGTAGAGCCCTTCTATCAGTTGGTACTCTGTGGAACCATTCCACCCTCAGAATCCACTTAAAGATGAAAGGAGAAAACATGAACCAAGAATTGTCCTCTGACACCCACACGTATGCATGACATAGGCACACCTAGTTTTTCACATACAAAGACAAAATAAAATGTATTTAAAAGGAAGTGAAACATAGTTCAACATTAAGAGTACTTGCTATACTTTCAAAAGACTGAATTTCAGTCCATAAAACCCCCATTGGATGTCTCACAACTGCCTGTAGCTCCAGTTACAGGGGATATAATGATTTCTAGCTTCTGTGGTGGGCACCTGTACATACTTGGCATATACACACAAATAAAACTAAAATATTAAAAGTAAATAGGTAAGTTTAAAAGTAGATCAGTGGTTACTTGGGACAAAGGGCATCAGCTGGATGATAGAAATATTCTGTATGTTGGCTACAGAGGAAAAGCATTGGTGGGGACTTGCAAACCCATTGAATTGGCTTGGTGTAGTTGCACACACATGTAATGCCAGGGGAAGCTGAGGCAGAAGAACCATGAGTCTGAACCCAGTCTGAGCTAGCCACAGAGATCTTGTGAAAGCTTTCCAAAAAATTAAAAACCTACTCCACTGAATTAGACATTTAAGTGAACACAGTGTATATATGGATCATGCAAATCAATAAAATTGATTTCTTCAATTGGACTCCAATAACCAATTTGAATTCCTGGACATGGATAGAACACAACTCAGATAATCATTGCAGCATCCCTCTGAAGCTTCTTCACCTTCTCCTAAACACCAACCTTCTCCCAGATGTTCTACTCACGTTCACATGGCAAATCCACTTTCTGAGTGAAGAGAGCTCATTTCCTTGACCACAGCCCAGGAAGAAATGCCTATCTAGTGCTGCTTGTCAGTTAGAATTTCTTTTGCTTGGGTTATAATTGGGGATGTAAGTGCTAGTCTTGGAGCCCAGACTAATTTCAAGCTAGCTACATACCTAGGCTTGTCTCAAACTTGCAACCTTCTTGCCTCAGCCTTCTGAGGGTTGAGACTACAGGTGTACACCACCATTTCTGAAGAGCCTACTTACTTCTATGAGGAGGTAATCTTTCTCTCGTCTCTCTAGTAAAACAGCAGGTTCAAATGTTCCTCTCTATCACACTCAGTAGTCACAATACAAATACCTTTCTCACTGCTATAACAGAATATGTGACAGAAACAATTTAAGGCATCATAGTAGAAAAGCATAGTTAAGCACCTCACATCAAGGCAAATAGAAAGCAGGAAAAGCAAAGGGCTTGAGTACCACATACAACCCAAAGCACACCTAGACATGAAGGGTTCACACATTGGCCTGTGGGATGCATTTCATATTCAAACCATTACAACTATTTACAACTATCATAAGATAGCATATGATTCTATCTTATGATAATGCCACAGAGTGGGGAATCACATCCTGTATAGTTTGTTGTATTTTTCTGTGGCATATTTTGTAACAAATTGTATTCATTATTTTAGTATTTTATTTCATTAATATTTAACCTTTTTCAGGGGAATTTCAAAATAATGTGTTCACAAATCAATGTTTATACTATTTTTGTTTATTTTATAATTTGATATGGTAGTTTTATACCTTTATAAACTTGTAAAACCCTTACATAATATACACATATACATACATATATATGTATGTGTATACACACACACACACATAAATAGGAGAGGAAGGGAGAAAAAAATCCTTCACTATATAGTCCTATAAACTCTAGTTGTCTTAAACCTCACTATGTAGTTTGAATTTGCCTGCCTCTACTTCTTGAATATTGGAATTAAATGAGTCACGATATGTGTTAATTTATCCTACTTAATTATCACCCAATACCTGACTCATTTGTTTAGTAAGCACTGTATTAAAAGTCACATGTTCTGCCTATATTTTGGAGAGCTATTCCCCATTGTTGTTATATTAAATATATATATATATATATATATATATATATATATATATATATATATAATGTCTGCCCTAGTTGTTAAAGACTTGGGGTATTTTAAAAAGAGGCTTTCTTTGATGAAAAGGTCGCTCACCACATATCAGAAGAGTGAGTCTCTTACTTAGGGCTCACAAGCGTCTACCTGCAATTAGAAGAAGAGGATGGCTTGGAAGCTTCCCTGGCCTGGAAGGAGTGTAAAGATGGGACCTAGTCCACACCTTTAATGTCTATCCTATTAACCTGGACCACTCACAGAGAAAGAAGCATGTGACTGGACATGTAACTGCTGAGTGAAATTGCATTTAAAGTGAAGAGAAAAGTCCCAAACTCCCCAAATGGATCACCCAGTACCAGGGCAGAAACTTCTAGGGAACAAATTCTGACAGGACAGAGTGACACAATCCATTCAATTCCTGACCCCGGCCCATGTGCACTGCTTGTTTCGTTCTGTCCTCCTCACTTGAAAGGCTTCCTTCTGAGAAGGAAAAATGGGGTATCTTCCGAAGCATCAAGTAACCAGACGGGAAACGGGAAGTAGGGGATGGGAGTTGGCTCTGTGAAACCACAGATGCAAAAAGTTTGAGGAAATGACTGATAATTTACACACAAATAGACACCCATAACCATAGACAGATTGTGTTTCTGTATGACAGATGTCAATGAAAGAAAACTGAAGTGTTAGGCAAAGGAGAAGAGAGAGGCAATTTAAAAGGTTCTTACCCAGACCTTGATTCTGCTGTTCCCACTCAATGGTCTCTGGCACCTGGTAGGTGGCTACCTCTAGTAGATCCACGCTTCCTGGCTGTATGTCAGGTTCCTGGGACGTGATGCCAGGCAGAGTAAACCCTGGTGGTTCAGTGTCACCGTCGAAGTCCTTATACAAGGAGTCTGTCTCTTTATCTTCCTCATCCTCTTCATCCTCCTCATCTTCCTCTTCTTCCTCTTCATCTTCTTCATCCTCTTCATCTTCATCATCTTCAATCTCTAGAAAACAATACAAAGGAAAATTTGAAGACATGCAATGAACATGTTCTCAAATACATTAATCTTTTAAAGTGATTCATACACTACAAAATAATCATGTTTGTCTTTTAAAACCAATTGTTTCCAAAGTGAGCATTGGAAAGTCCAAGGTTTATGAGATTATGTGCTTCCATATAACCTGTTTTAAATTTTCAATGCTACAGTTATATCTGATAATACCCATGTTTATTAGGAATTCAAGTTTAGGAATCGTGATTGTTAGTTGTTGTTGTTGTTGTTTTTTTTTTTGTCAACATGTCATAATCTAGAATCATCAGAGAAAAATGAACCTCAGTTGAGAAGATGCTTCAGTAAGATTGGCCTATAGGCAAGTCTGTGGGGTTACTTTCTTGATTCATGATTGGTGCTGGAGTGCCGCTCCTTCCATGTGCGCTGTACTGTCCCTGTGGAAGTGATACTGAGTTGTACAAAAGTAGAATGAGCAAGCTCTAAGGAGCAAGTCAGTAAGCAGCACTCTTCCATGCTCTCTGCTTTGGGGTCCTTTCTTCAGGTTCCTGCCTTAAGTTCCTGCTTGATTTCTGTCATAGTGTTCTGTACACTAAATCATGAAATGATCTCAGGCTCCTCAAGTTGCTCTTGGTCAGTAATAGAAGGTAAAATAAGATAGGAACAATGAATTTTTGTAAACTATTTTATATTTTCAAGGCTAGTAAACATTTCTGTTTTCTGAAGGTTATAAAATGTTTATCTGTTAGGAATTTCCATGACATATCAAAGAACATGAAAATATTTCCATCTCTTTTATAACAAGATTAAAGAAGAAAATTCATTATTTGACAAATTCCTCTTTCCATCCTCTACATCAGTGACTAGAATTCAGCAAGTTCACATGAGAGGCAGATTAATTTGGATGGCACTCTCCCTGTAGAAGAGTAACCCAATACTCTAGAAATAATTGCACCAACATTCCTAATCCAGTGCTAAAGAGAGTTACAAAATGGCGTATTTATCAAGAACGTCCACCACCTGTGATAAGATGTTATTATCATTGTTAGGAGTTAATTTTTATAAATGAGCTTCCTTGGTGCTTAAGGTGGTGTGGGCTGAGGGACCTAAGAGTCCAAATCTAATTGATTTTAGTTTTCCGGGAATATTCATGTCCACTCTTCACTGTGAGTGAGCCCACAGAGCGTCTGACTAGAGGCAGAATGTACCTAAGGCCTTCTTTGCATCTCTGTAACCTCAACAGTCACTATGGCAAGGAACTCTACTCAGAAAGCAAGGAAGACAAGAGAACTGAAAACTAAAGCCAATCATAATTTTTCATTGTAACCTTTCCTGTTTCCAGATACCTATAAACATACTTTTCTCTTTTATCACTTAAAGATTTTCTGTTAAACATAGTACTTGTAAAAAAAAACATCAATTATTCACTGGCATGCAGCTCAGTAGGAGAGCACATGCCTAGCATGGGCAGGGCACTGAGCTCAGGACATAGAATCACAAAAGAAAATTTGCCATCCTTTGGTCCTATATCAGCCTGAATTCTGTAGGCTTTAGTGCATGTCACTGTTCAGAAAAGACAACAGAAACGAGATATAATGGATGCTGCTCCAGGCAACAAAGATGCAGTTTATGGGTCCAAGGAATTGATCTGTCCCTCAAGAAAACATACAATGGACATGGATGCAACAGCAGGTAAAGAGACAACATTCTGATGAACACTGTCAAGAAGAGAGAAAATATCAGATGGTGTTATTTCAGATGGTAAGACTGAGGAAAGCTTTTCTCATAGTATAAGGATTATGTACAAGTAAGAAACTCTGTGTATAAGTGAGATATTTACAGGGAGAACATCGCCAGCAGAGGGACTAGCGATGCCAAGCACCTTAAGGCAAGTGTGCACAGGCTGTGTTCAGAGACTAAGGAGGTCACTGAGGACTGGGCACGGGATGAGGAGGCACTACAACTATATAAAATGATGAGTAGGAGTAGATAGGGCCTATCAGACTTACAACTTTTCAAACCGACTCAGGCTACAAGGTAGGAAATGGTCTCTACTGAGCCCACAGCAAAGCAAACCTATGAAGATGTTCTTAGAAGTTAGGTGAGGGGTTGGGTATTGGTGCTTGAAAGTAAATATGATGTAGATCTGCCTAGATCCAGTGATACTGTTTGTAGGCGGACCCTTGCTGATTATGATTATGTGAGACACAGAGGGAAGGAAAAAGACTGCTCCATCACCAATGGGAATGCAAAGATAATAAGCAAAATTCAAACTATTTGAGACACATCATGTGATGGCCAGTGACATATACATGCAAAGGCTGAAAGTCCAGGAAAGATGAAAATGTGTAAGTTATCAATGGACAGCAATGGGAACTAGGTCCTTGCTCCTTTTAGTTTGGTGTGACTGAGATGAACTAAAACAGTTGAAAGTGAAAGTGTCAGGACTGGGATGCACCTCAGCTGACAGAGTACTTGCCTAGCACACATCAAATACTGGGTTTGATCTCAACTACCAGAAAGACCTAGTGTTGTAGCACATACTTGTAATGCTAGCACTTGAGATGAAGGCAGGAGTTTCTGAAGTTCAAGGTTATCCTTAGCTATATAGGAAATTGGAAATTACCATGGGCTATATGAAACCCTTTTCTGAGAGAGAGGGAGAGAGAGAGAGAGAGAGAGAGAGAGAGAGAGAGAGAGAGAGAGAGAGAGAGAGAGAGA
>NC_034597.1:40568923-40598010 GCF_900095145.1 Mus pahari
CTAATCGACCATCATTGGGAAGAGAGGCCCCTAGGTCTTGCCAACTTTATATGCCCCAATACAGGGGAATGCCAGGGCCAAGAAGTGGGCAGGGGGGAGGGTATAGGGGACTTTCAGGATAGCATTTGAAATGTAAATAAAGAAAATATCTAATAAAAGAATGTTTTAAAAAAAGTGTTTCCTAGCAGCTGGGCAGTGGTGGTGCATCCCTTTAATTGCAGCACTTTTGAGACAGGGGTGGGAGGATTTCTGAGTTCAAGGTCAGCCTGGTCTACAGAGTGAGTTCCAGGACACCCATATACAGAGAAACCTTGTCTGGGGGGGTGGGGGGGTAGTGTTTCCTAGAGATTCGTCTTTTGTCTTTTGAGATTCTCTGTAGATCATTAACTGGGCTGCTTGGTGTTTGTTTGTTCGAGTCTTTGTATTCTTATTATTGAGCCTCCATTGGACATAGAGCTGATAAAGATTCTCCACCCCCACCCTGCCTGCCCACAAAAAAAAAAAAAAAAAAAAAAAAATTTACCTTTGCTCAGGGCTGGACATCTACAGATGTCACTGATACTCTCACAGTCAGACCTCACCAGAGGCTGACCTAGGATCGCTAATGTAGACATTGATTTTCATATTCAAAAGACCAATAAAAAGAGAGCCTCCCCAGGCTGTCATTAACACATCCCAGGGGTGAAAAGCCCTTGCAGACTTGCCATCCCAGTCTGGAGGAAAGGACCAGAACAGGAACCCTTGTCCCTAGGGTGTCTTGCTTGCCTGACTCTGGACATTGCTTCACCTGTTTATTCTGCCTTCTTACAACATTCATTTTTTCATATGAATCCTCACCTTTGACCTATTTATGTAGTTTTTATAAGGTCGAGTTCTCTTTTCACTGGCCTTCCCCTTCCTTCTTTTAAATTTAAAGCAGGATCTAAGGCAAATAACCTGATGTACATGAAAAATAGAAGGCTACGATGGAGAAGGGAATTTGCTGAGCTGAGCTGTATTGGTCTCTGCCATATCATGAAATGTTTGCTAGCATCTGCAAACCCTAAAGATCAAGGAACCAGAAAGATGGCTTAGTGAGTAAAGCACAGAAACCTTAAGATCTGGGCTCATCCCTGAAACCCATGATGGAAAGAAAGAGCTGGTGCCCACAGTTGTTCTCTGACCTGTCCTGTGCACATCATGGCATGGATACACTTGCACTTGCGCATATCATATGCTTCCGCATGCACACACAGATGGCAATACTAATAAATGGGATTAAATTGTTTTACCCAATAGCAATGTTACTAAAAGGGTTTACACACATGAGAATGACTACAGCCCTGGGAATGATAACCACTTTTACAGCCAGATTCTTCTCAAGTTGAGCGTAAAATTGAGTGTCAAACTTAAAAGCCAAAGAACTGAAATTTGTTCTAAGGATATGAAGCAATCCTCCAGCAGATGGCTCCCTAAGAGTAGAAGGTGCCGAGAAACCTCAGACATTTTTAACTCTCAGAAAATCCAGCACTTCAAGGCTCTAAGCTGGTTGAGGATTTAATGAATCTTCTAACATTACTAAAATCTCAACTATTTCCACCTTCTTATTTTTATCATAGGTGAGATATATACAAATAGTATTTGTGTATATGTATATTATGAAGCTTTAGTATTAAATTTCAATATGAATATGACACATATCAACATACCATAAATGTGTTACCAAGCTTTATACTGTAAGAAACACCACCAGAGAACTCATCATTGCAGTGAAGAATTAGGATGTGTTTAATAACCTTCCATGAGGGATAAGTGATGGCTGAGAGGGTAAGAGACCACACTGCTCTTTTAGAAGGCCAAGTTCACTTCCTAGCATCTACATCACATAACTTCGAACCACCTTTAACTTCAGATCCCGATGAATCCAGCATCTGATGTCCCCTATGCTCAAATGCTCACACGCACCTATCTATACACAGATACACATAAGTATACTAAAAATAAATCTTTATCATACGCAGATTCTTGCAACTATACGAATACCCATTCATAAGCCTCATTCTGTTCCTAATGCTATTCATTATTACCGAATGCTATATGTTAGTATGTCTATATTATACATTCCACTATATTTCTAAGCCTTACTCTTGAATTGATTCTGAAAGTGTTACTATTCATGTTTAACTAAACAAAAATTAACTTTTATCAGTGTTTTACCATCCATTAAAAGGGGCTCTAATCAGTGATAGAGAAACAGTTCAGGAAGAAAAAAAAAAAAAACCTAGTTTAAAAACAAACGCTGGACGCAGTGAGAAGCCTCAATAATCTATGCACTACTACAGTGAAATGTAGTAGAAACAAGGGAGGTAGAAATAAGAGAACTGGCCAGAAGATCCTGGGCCAGCTAGCTTGGGATATGCAGTGCAGTAGCAGCAGTAACAGCAAGAGGAACTTCAGTGAGGTAAGACAGAACAGCAGTCCAAAGTTGTCCTCTGACCTCCACACACATGCTGTGGCACTGCTGTCCCTGGGCACATATGAACTAGCAAACCAATAGCTGTTTATAAAGAGCTTTAGAACACTTTTATCTTATGATATCTCCTGGCTTCTGTCTATTACTGTTCACTAGCTCTGTCCTGTTCTCTCACTTCATAAAGTTTAAATGGTTATAATTTCTGTACACATTCATCAACTTACTTGCTTTCTAGCTCTTCCTGAATCTTATTCCTTCCTGTCAAGGTTGTGTCTCTTCCTCTCTTGGCAGTTCATTTTATAAAGCCTGTTATTAGTACTTTACCTTTATTCTGTAAATGCATGAGAATAGAGTTCCCAGGTCCCCATTTCTCAGCCCTTTGAGGATGCTATTCTGTCTTCTAGTTTACATTTCCTGTGATCTGTTGTAAGCTCTGCTCTTAGCATCTTGTTTCTCTGGAAATTTTGTCTTTGGCTTTTCCTGAATTTGTTCTTTCTAATCTGCATGTTAAGAACCTTTCTTTCTCCTTCTAATACTCTTCCATGCCATCTGCTGGGTCATTTTTACTGCCTCTTGTTACATGTTTGTGTTTGTGATTTCATTCACCATTTCTTTGCACATGGTTATCACACTCCTTGTTTCTGACAGTGTAGTCAGACACATCACCCCTGAGTATGGTAGATTGACTCCTTGTTAATGCTCATTACAAGTTACTGGTTTATTGGAATCTAAAGTGTGCGAAGCTTGTGACATTTTATTGAGAATTCCTTTCTGTCCACATTTTTGGCCTCAAAAAACAAGCTGGTATGTTCTTAGAGACCCTTCTGCCTGCTTATAAACTCAATTACTGAAGACCTAGTCCTCTTGTTATGTTAAGGCCTATCAAATTTTCTATAAAAATCTGAATTCCAAATACAATACTTTAAAAATTATTTATATTTTCTTTTCTTGAGTTAGTCCCAACAAATTAAGGAAGAGGTTCTTTTGCTATTTAAATTCTACTTTCAAGTCTCAAATAGTTATAAGAGCATCTACTATTTAATTCTAAGGTGTGAGATCTCTGTCTTTAAAATTAGGTAAAATCTCACAGGGTTGTGAGATGGCTCCAAGAGTAAACATACCTGCTGCTAACCAGTCCTGATGACTCACGTTTGATCATTGGCCCTATATGATGGAAGGCCAGAATGGAGTCCCAAAGTCATCTTCTGATATTCACATGTGCAATACACACACACACACACACACACACACACACACACACACACACACACCACTAATTAAAAATGTAAAACTCAGTTATTATTATTTATTATATGTTACATTCTTCAATCTTGTCTTTTCATTTCAGTTCACTATTCTGAAAAGTAAGAAACATGATTTGAAACTTTCCATAGTTGTCAACACCATTTTATTAAAAATGTTAAATTTAAAACCCCTCCTTAATGTTTAATAGAATACATAATTTAAAATTTATGGGTAACCCTAAAAGTATTTAAAATCTATTAATTCAAGAAGGAAAGGTTTGAGGCAAGACAATTAGTCTACTTCAAACAGACTTGTGCAGTGTTTTAATGCCTATTTTGCTTCATTTAATTTTTCTGTCTTTAAAATGGAATGCTTTGCTCTGAGCCCTCTCTGGTTAACAGGTTGAAGAGAGTGTTCCACCCAACTCTACTTCCTGTTGCTTATTAATACCTAATCCAGTCTCAGGCTTGACCACATAGAGGTGCTCAGTTCTGCCATTTTCACTTATAAATCCTACTCCACATACATTATATTAATATAGGGAGCTCTTAAACCAAGAGTGGTAACCCAACTGATTGTTAAACCAACTGCTCTTGATTCGGCCTCTTGTACATGTCTCTTTATATGATTCAGATAACAGCCTCTTGTACGTGTCTCTTTAGAGACAGGAATAGAAGACTGACCATTCTGCTTCCTCAGGCTTCTCTATTGAGAAACAGAGGCAGGATCAGCCTTGTACTATAAATTTTGATACATCCAATATAAAATCTTTAGTAACTTAGTTACCATAAAAGAGTATTTTCTTTAAGTAAATGGATAAAAGCTATGTATAAAACTTCATACCCATACAAAAGATAAACTACAGACTGGGTAGGTTAATTGTTGATTTTTGTAAAAATACTGATTAGGGTAGACTTTCCCTTCCACCTGTACAAGGAGTCAACATATCCAAAATGAAGGGTATATATTATTTTGTGGAGATATGTTTTATTTATTATACTTGTGAGTCTTCCCTTCGTGAAAGCAAAGTTTGGTATGTCCTTCTTTGTACCCGACTCTAAGATCAAGCATTGTGCCTTGCTCAAAACCTTCCCTGAATATACGCACCCTTCATGGAGCCTAAATACAGTCTTTATTATGCTGCACTATGTATATGTGTCAAAAGAGTATGACATAAGCTTTTAAAGGAAAGCCCACCAACATCCTGTTGCCATTCTGGGGATGCTGGCATGGCAGAGATGACCCTTATACAGATGGATTCCCACCAATGCTGGAGCCTGATCCCCCATGCTCTCCTTTCATCTCTTTTCCAGTACAACTTAAAGAATTAAGAATATTGAGCTTCTCTGACCTAATTGAGTGCAAGTGTAAGTACAGATCCTTCTGAGGATGTGAAATAATGTGTGACTTCTCAGTGGTATTCATGATACCTAAGGAATTTATTAAAGAATGTGATTGGAAGCCAGCACCTCCTTGACACTGTTTTAAATGTTCAATTTGGGGTCTAAACAAGTACCAGACTCAAGTAGTCACACAAACAGCAAGAGAAGGCGACAGGCCTTTGTCCACATGACTAGGGAGAGCTGACCCTGCCTAAGCAGATGTCATGGAATCAGTTGAGACATCATAAGCTGACTGTCGCTGTCTAGAAGAGTGGATTCACTTGGAATGTGCAGACTATAAAAATAAATCCAAGGCCAGACCTGGTGTCGCCTATAATCCCAGCACTCGGGAAACTGAGGCACAAGGATCATGAATGTGAGTCTGACCTGGGCTACATTGTAGGATTATGATTCCAGAAATGAAATAATTAATGAAAGCAGAAAACCTTCTGAATTGATTCCTAACACACAATTTAGAATGTCTTACATGCCATGAAAAGGCTGGGCTTTTCTTAGATCTGGTACCACTAAGCTCAGCTCTTCCTCCTGCCAAGTACAGCATCAGCATGAGTCTGCATCAGAAGTGGTGTGCTCTCCTGGCAACACATTGCCACTTCCTGTGTCTTCCTGTCCTGTTCTTTGCTATTGTCACATCATCTACCTGTCACCCAGACAATAGCAACATAGAGAAGATATACTTTACTGTAATCAATGAGACCCGGTAATACATATAATGCTAGGAGATGAAGTCATCAATCATGAAACTGAGTCACATTATATATTTACTCCATGTGTATGTGTACACTAAGAACTTTTACATGCAAGAGCACATTTCCTCCTCCTAAGCCAAGAGGAGAAACAGCAATGTTCCAGTTTTACAGATAGAAAAACTGAGGGCCAAATATGGTAAAAGTCTAATCCGCTGAGGGTTCATGATCAGGCCAGGACTTATATTTAGATGAGTGCTCTTGAGACCGGATGCAGGGGAGTTTTCCCAGTATAAGCTCTCACTCGTTGTTGGGAGTAGAGTGGTCTGAGAGGCTTCACAGAGGAGGGGTTGGAGCAGAACTGATTCTGCCTCCCTGCCTCTCTTAATTTTAATTTCATTGCCTTATTTTTCGGAATAATACCATTTTGGTTGTTGTTTGCCTATAATACAACAGCTTTACTATTCTCTAGGTGAGAATGGTCTTAAAATGTCTAGAAAAGAATCAGGCTTTGCTTTAATTACTTCTAACAGTTGATTTAACATAGCCTAGAGCCATTTGAGAGAAATTGCCTGGATCAGATTGGTCCGTGGGCATGTCTGTGTGAAACTGTTGTGATAATTAATTGATGTAGGAGGGCCCAGGCCACTGTGGGCAGCATCATCTTTTTTTTTTTTTTTGTAGAAGTGATCCTAGGCAAAGAAAATTAGCATGATCCTGCCAGAGAGCCATCAAACAGCGCTCCTCCTTAGTCTCTGCTTCTCTTCCTTGGCTGTGAATTCCTGGTTCGAGGTGATGCTGTGGCAGCAGCAAGCAGGCCTGACTTCAGGTTCCAACCTTAAGTTCCTGCCCTCACTGCATTTGATTAGAGAAGGTAATCTGTGGTTAAAACAAGCCCTTCCCTCCCTAACTGTTTTAGGTTCTGTGTGTTTCATCAAAGCAATAATGATATGACCAGAGCAGGCTTCTATGGGGCATGGGATTATATCTCTGAAGGTTGGATGTTAACATGATTAATAGAGTTAATCACAGTGTCATTAAACTGCTGCTTTTCAGAGTTAAGGGTATATCCTTCAACCTTGAAAGATGAGAGACAGTGTGTATGTGGGAGATGAAGGTCACTACTTGGCCTCAGTTAAGTTATCATGATGAAATCCTGGAGGTTTTTAATAACATTTTAGTAGGGTATATTTCCATGGGATACTTCTATCTGGAATTATCATCAGTGTAGAAACAGGTAGCTTGTTTGCAGAAGGAGACTTTAGGAAGCAGAGTCAGGAGCTACCAAAATCAGAACAAATTTAATGTTTCCGAAGGTGATGAGTTTTAAAACTTATAGGAGTGTTTAAATAGGTACATCTTTTTCTGATTTTTTCCCTTTGAGGATCAGGTATGAACATAAACATTAAGAGGTACTATGATCCAAGAGTGGTAGCTCATGCCTATAATCTCAGAACTTGGCAGGCTAATACAGGGGGACTGATACAAGTTCAATTCGAGCCTTAGTTATATAGTAAGTTCCAGGGCTATAGGTGGGGCTACAGAGTGAGACCTAGCCTTAAAAAATAAAAAGTAATAATAAAGTAGGTAGCGGTAATATGACACCCGAGCAGCATCCAGGTGATGAATACAGTCGGCCAGATTGCCAGTGATAGTTCTTACCCTTACATCCATCTACATATCTCTCAGGTTTGTAATAATCTGTATACAGCACAATGAAATTCTCATGTTTACCTCAGTAAAAGAATATATACATACATAAACACACACACAAACACACTCCTACAGATGTCCTCCCACCTTTGTGCATGCACAGACACACAAAACAAGCACACACAATAATGCAAGTTTAAAATATTTTTAAAAGAAAATAAAAATGCCTTCTCTGCAAATATCTAAAATACTTTTGCTATCTATACATGATATCATAAATAATCCCTTTATTATTTAGGATTAATACATGCTAATAGCATTTAAAAATACCTTTGAAAAATTTGCAAGCTATTATATACTTTCAAGATACATATTTTCTTCAACTGCAGGTAACTCAAGACACTTAGGAATCTGTGCATGAACCACCTGCCTCAGAGACTCTCTATGGTGTAGGAGCCCAGCTCAGTCATTCAGAACAAAACCTACTTGATACCTGAACATCCCTCTCAAGAGAAAGAGAGTAGAGCTTCTAGTAAATAAAAGATTTGTTAGCCTGAGACCGAGGACATGGCTGGCTCTTCTGTATTGCCTATTCTGTCACATCTGATATCTATATCTATCTATATCTACATAAAACAGGGTCCCATTTTGTAATTCTAGTTGGTCTAAAACTCAGTGAGGACCACGCTAGCCTCAAACACATAGAGATTAATTTATCATACTCTGCCTTTTCAGAGCTGAGATTAAAGGTGTATGCTACCACACCCAGCTAAAAAACTAATCTTAAAGACTAATTCATCTCACCACTATCAAATTAAAAAATTTTGCTTGGTACAAATGTTTATAAGGTAACTTAGCATTAGTATTAAACATATAGTATCTCTTCACGTGTATTTAACATTTCCCCACATTTGAAGATTTGTTACATCTCCTTTTCTGTTAGCAACAACATAATGATAATTAAACATATTTATGTAAATCCAAATACACAGAAAGATGAGCATGTATGCTGTTCCATATCTCTGTAGCCCAGAGCTAATGTTTTCTCCTGACCTTGAATTTGTGATCATGTTTTTAATACTTTCACTTTCCACCCAGCATTGTGCAATTTACACATCTATCATATGTATTCTACTAAACCTGAGCTCTGTTAAATCAAGCCTTAATTTTTCATGGTATTCTCTGGGTTGTCAAATACTTTCCAAATGCATTCATAATCACAGGAATAACTAACAGTGTTGGCCTGCTGAATATAAACAAAACAAAACAAAACCCTGTCTCCACCCTTAAAGAGGACTGGGCTGGGCAGGAAAAGTACACATGTGCATACACATACATGCATGTATACATAGTTGCACACATACTGTACACACACACACACACACACACACACACCACAGGTCATTTGAGAGCATCAACTCTGCAACAATGTTACTAAATTATGTGGGTATACTGGTAAGAATACTCAATGGTAAGAAAAAAGATGTCAGAAGAGTAGAATGAATATCAGCTGTCATGTGTGTATGTGTGTGTGTGTATGTGTGTGTTTGTGTGTGTGTGTCAGAATTTGTGAATATTTTATAGCAGTGCACTATAATTCTAATTTAAAACTCTTTTGAAATACCACTGACCAAATGAGTATTAGTATCAAGCGAGTGATACCCATTCTGAGTGCTGAGAGATTGGCTCTTCTACCCAAGAGAGTTGATAGATGCTCGGAAAAGGCTTGTCACAGGTGCCTGATGATGCATGATGACTTTAGGGCAAGACAACAAAAAGACCCACACTAAGAGGCAATCAATAACTGAAATGTCTGGCAATCTGTTTTTCAAAATCTGTCACAGGAGACCCTTACCAATGATGCATAGACGGCTAGAGAGTTGGCTCAGAGGTTAAGAGCTTTTGCTGACTATACAGAGGACCTGGGTCAATTCTCAACATCTGTGTGGCAGCTCACAACTATGTGTAACTCAGTGTCTGGGATCCAGTGGCCTTCTGGCCTTTGTGGGCACTAGGCATCCCTGTATTTCCCGTCCATGTATGCAGGCAAAACACCCATCCACATTAAGTAATATTTTAAAGCAAACAAGCAGTATGCTCAGAGGAGCTTTCAAAAACAGTATCTGAGAATTTGCTCTTTAAAGCCTCCTAGGGCACCTCCGAATTGCTTTCTGACTAACCAATAAGAAAATGCAAGACTTTTTGACTTTGTGTCAACTGCAAGAAGACTACCATATTGCCAAAACTATCATCTCAGTTGCACAAATAAACGCATCCTTTCCAAACACAACTTTCTGTCCCAGCTTGTGGGAGGCAGAAGTCAGTAGATCTCTGTGAGTTCAAAGCCAGCCTGGTCTACATACAAGGTTGCAGACTAACCAGAGATACAAAGAGAAAAGTTGTCTCAAACAAAACAAAGCAAAACAGAACAAAAAAAAATGGAACAAAACAAAAATCTTACTTTCTCCTGAAATTCTTACGTCATATGTACAGAGAAACATGTTTCACCATGTTTTTAGGCTGTATGTAAACAATTTATAATTATTAAAATAAAATACACATTAAAAAGTGATCCTCCAGCAATTCAAATGACAGTTCTTTTATTTCTGAATTTATCACAGAATTCTTGTTCATTTATTAGATTTAAAAAAAGGCTGTATCCATTGGGCCATTTGAAACAATGAGGAAACGGGAGTTGTCTGAGATAAGGCACGGTCTTGGGATTGAACTCGGGGACTTGCACATACTAGGTAAACACCCTACCACCGAGCTACATCTTCAGTTTCTAAGTGTTGAGGTATTCAAGCATTGCCCTACTTCCTACAGTATTGTAGATCTTTAGCGTAGATTAATTTATATTTCTTCAGAAATAAACAAAACACACAATTTTAAATTGTGTAAAGCAAACAGATATCCTTTACCACAGTGGTTCTTAAACGTCCTAATGCCACATCCTTGTAATAGTTTCTCATGCTGTGGTGACCCCCAACCATAAAATTATTTTCCTTCTACTTTATAACTCTAATTTTGTTACTGTTATGAATAATAAGGTAAGGCAAATCTCTGTGGTTTTGGATGGTCTTAGATGGACCACGTGGAAGGGTCATTCAACCTCCCTCTAAAGAGGTCATAACCTACAGGTTCAGAACTGCTCTTATGCCATAAAAGATTAAGTGCATAAACAAATAAACACACATTTTTGTGTGTTTGACAGGGTCTGATGTGTCCTGGACTGGCCTCAAACTCATTTTATGGCTAGGTCCAGATCACATAGCAATACCCAGTCTCAAAAACAGAACAGCCTTAGAAGGCAATTAAAGAAAATGTACTACAACTAATAAATTACTTTGATATAAATAATTTTGTTCTGGTTGTAATTCTGTGGTAAAATTGAAATGCTTCCTTATGCAACATCTCATACTATGTTTACATTCCTAGATAAGGCAGGGAAAATGAAGGCTACAAATGAAGGCCCCTAATATATCCAGAAATTTAAAAGTTCATCTATTTAAATACATATGGCCCTTTCATCGTTCCAAGAGTTAAATGCCTGCATAAACTTGTGACATTCTTAATACATAGTAATTAAAGATAAATTCTGCACTTTGGTCTTTAGGAAACATTATATGCTAATATAATTCTAGACCTTATCTTAAGTGCAATAATGTAACAGAAAGAATGGTTTTTAACCAAAAATATCATTCTGAAATCTTGGCAAGAAACATAATTCAGTTCAAAACCTGACAAAATGTATTCTTAAAATAAAAAAAGGAAGAAACTGATACTGAATTGTGTGGAAGAAAAGATCTCAAACCCCGGGATATCTTTAGGCACACCAGAAAAATTCTCACATATTTTAACACGACTGTCATCGTCTACTAAATTTAGAAAATTACTACAGTTTTACTAGTATAGACTATTCACAAATACATTTTTTTCCTTTGATTTAATGAGTCTTGCCAAGCAGAGCTGCCATGTATATTTCAAGTCAATTTAAGGAAACCTGATTTTTTTTTTTTTTCAGGCAGCATTCAAGGGAACTGGGCACATGAGGCTTTGGCCTCAAAGCCACGTGGTCACGTGGTATCTGTCTTCACGCGACGAGAGGGGGATGATAACCTCTCGGACCATATCGACTTGCTTTTTAAGTTAGCATTCCTCTGTGAAATTCTCCAAGCCTCTCTTCCCGTGTTATGTTTCTTAGTGAGCAAACTATAAATGCCACTCTGGAAGGCATAAAAGACAGGCTGGAGAGATGGCTCAGTGGCTAGGGGTATGCATTATTCCTCAGAGGATCTAAGTTTGATTTCCAGCACCCGTGGAAACTTCCTATGACTCTAGTTCCAGGGGATCTTAAAAGATAAAATGAATCTTGGGGGTGGTGGAAAGCATCTCTTATACATCCAGCTGAACCTCTCCCCTGCAGTAGAGAAAACATGGAATCCCAGAGCATCCTCTGTCCTCCCTCCTAGGACATGGCTGAGTGCCCGGGAGCCTCCCCGCGGTCTTGGTTAGCATAACTAGATTCAACCATTTGCATCCACAATGTGACACTTTTCACCTTTCAGGGTGCTGACTCATGGAGTCACATGACTGTGGGACCTAACTACTTTCTTATTGCTTATTGATGTGCAGCTATGCCTCAGTGACACTTTTCACAGCTGAAGCCAATACCTTAGAGAGTACAATTTGCCATGAATTTCTCAGCCTTAAATAATAAAGAGACTGTCTATATCTAGACAGTAACTCCAAGATGTTACTAAGAGAATGATCCAGCACTGACAGTGATGCTATAAAAACACCGTAAACATTTAAAGTTTCATAAAAGAAAAAAAAAATCCATTTAAAAACAGGCAGCTCCTCCATTTAAACCTACTATTCTCATCCTGCCTGCATAATGAAACCAACAAAGACACTCATTTTGAACGTTAGTCGCACATTCTGTCCATGTAAATTTAACTGGAATCACAGGGAGAGACCTCAGGCAGATGGTTTTTGTAAAATGCTCTTTAGGAGAAGTCTGAATCCAGTGTTTACCTGTATTTAAGGTCACACATCATGGTGTGTGTGTGTGTGTGTGTGTGTGTGTGTGTGTGTGTGTAATATACTGGGATTCATTGGAAGTCCTCCAAGTTGAGTCTAATGTTCAGCTGCAGTAGATGATCACATACATCCCACATACCCACATACCTACCTACATGCGTACACATGTGTATTCGCATGCTAGGGACTGTTAACATGTTCCTTAAAGGACAATATTATAAATACTCTGGGCTGTTCAGGGCATTTAGTCTTTACTACCAACCGTCCCAGTTTTGAGCTATGGCCCCAAAGCAGCCATCATCTTCAAGCAAATGAGATATGTACCTGGACTGCAATATGGATTTACTCATGAACACTGACACTTGAAGTTTATGTAACTAGTGCATGTCCAAAATATTGCACTTATATGCTTGTTAAGCAAATTGAAAATGTAGAAACTATTCTTAGTTCACAGGCCATGGAAAATCAGTGGTGTAGTACACTTTCCTGGGCCAGTTTACCCAGGGACTTTCTTACACACCAATCTAGTTGTTTCTCAAATGTGTGGGCAGAGACAAGAATACCTTCAGATTCAAGTTGTTCTAGGCCATAGGAGGCAGCTGTATTTGGGCGGCTGATAGATGGACTAGTTCTTCCCTCAGAAGGGAGTGCTGGAGAAATTGTAGGAGTCTCCACAGTCATTGCAGGGGGTGTCACTGGAGAGCCCAAAACTGGTATGAATTCTTCACTTGGCCCAGTGATTGTGTCCATGAGATCTGCCAAACACAAGAGACAGGGACTGACCCATAAGATAGCCAACACAGATAATATAAACATTAGCTTTGAAAGGCAAGAAACCAGAAGTACAGTAAATTCTGTACTTAATTATAACTTAAATTCATCTCTTCTTCTTACATCAACCTAGCTACACACAGAAAACATTTGATCATTCTGAAAAGGTAACGCCTCAAATCATAACTTTGCTTTAAATTTTAATCTTCCACTTATTTTACTGACAATATAATGGATGATACAGAATTTTGTATGGGGTTCCAAAGGCAGACAATTGAATTAAAAACGTTTTAAATTAAATACTAGGGAACACTTTGGATAGACCAAATATGCTTCACAAAATCATGTGGAAGAGTCTCTACCTAGAACTATATCTAAAGTAGTCTCTAGTTCAAGGCACCCTAATGAATTGTCAAGTTTCCCACATCTAGAGAATCTCCAATAGTAGCTTGAAACATCAGAATGCTTCCAGACATATTTCAGTCACTGCCAACTTTATGAATTAGAATCTCTTTGCTTGTGAAGTCAGACAGAATATATATTTCCCATAGTACACAGCTACTGAGCCCCATTGTACTCCTTATGGGTATATAAATTGATACAACAATCACTATGAAAAGGAGACATTGGCTCTTAATGCCAAACACTCATACATCCTATGGCCAGCAACTCACTATCTAGGAGAAATTCCTTTACATGCCCAATACATGCAGAAGAGTGTTCATAATAGCAGTATTCACAACACCTATACCCAGAAATGGCCCAAATGCAGACAAAAGGAATGTGGATGAAGAATGTATGAATAATGAGATTTATTTTCATAATGGAGTATGATACAGTGGTCAGAACAAAAGATTCTACAAGTTATTTGGCTGCTAGAACAATAAGTGAAAATGCTAAGTTCCAAAAACTTCAACTGTAGTATAGGACTTCTCTTAGAAAGTCAAAACACAAAAATTTAAAATGTATACTTGTAGTTGTGAATTCAGATACAAGAAGCCAGGAGGTAGTGTGGACTGCAGGAAATTATGAAAAGATAAATGATAATGCTGGTTACCAGGAGAGAGACACTGAGAGCAAGTGTGGTCAGAGTTCATGAAGGTTATGATCAAGATTCCAGAGTTGAGTTTTATGTTGCATTGTTTTGTTTTGTTTTAGAAGGATTAGGGGGCTGGGCTGAAAAATATTATTATATTGGTACAAGTATCTCAATGAATGTATCATCCGTACTTGGCTAATGAAGAAACAGAGAAATGAATAAATATATACATATTATTCTCTATTTCTTTACGTATATTGTAAAAATAAATATATATGTACTAGAAATATATCATATAATTAATTAAATATGTATATGATATATATATATGTATATCATATCAGAGATAAATAGATATTACTGGAAATGAACAGAGGTTTACAAATGTTCAGAAGCTCACCTGGTACCCCAGTCTTAGAGAGGGCCAAAGGTGACTACAAATCAAGGTTCTTGCTATTTTTATATTTACCCACCCTGGCTCTTAGGTGAGAGCCCTCAGGAGGCTTAGACTTGGGAACCAGGAGAGGAGTCTGCCTCATAGGTTGATACTACAGCACATTTCCACAAGCAAAGAGAGCTGACCATCTTTCCAAGTAGGGAACATTTGTGTGTTGGTGAAAGGGCCAGCTGCCGCTCTCATTCCAGTAGCTAACAGTAAAGATCCACACTCCTCCCTCAAACCCTGAACCCACACTCCCCTACTGACCTTCCGTGGGAGAGGTAAGTTTGAGAGACAAAGGGACAACAGTGGTGGAGGCTGGTGTGGCCAGAGGCTCCCATCTTCTGGACAGCTCAGCATCACCCACTTCAGCAGACACAGGGGAGAGGGACGGCGTGCCCTCTTCAGGCTCCCCACTGCCTCTGGGAACCTCGATGGTGGCCATATGCTCTTGTGTCACCACAGGTAATGTAGTGTTCATTGCTTGAGTAGCCGTTGTCATCTCTTGAGTGATATCTGAAAAGGAGGGAAACATTTTAAAGTAGACCAAATTCCTATATATTAAATTCACTACAAAGTTATAAGCAGAAAAGGGGCAGCCAGCTCCTTCAGAGACTAGAACAACAAAGAGAACTTGGGAATCAAAGACGAGGAAACAATGTTATTATTGCGGGGGGGGGGGGGGACGGAGTTGTGGAGCAATCTAAGACAGAAATAAAGAAGTTAATGTAAAAACAAATAAATAAACAAAAAAAACCCTAGAATAAAATTGAAACAATATAGGAAGATGGCTCCCGAGTTTCTCAGACATAGTTGAATACTAACTAAATCAGTCTGTTAAGAAATAAAGTATACATAACTAAGTCACACTAAAATCTTTCAGAAGAGTTTTTGTATATTAATGTTCTCATTTTCATAGCTAAAAGGGGGAAAGAAAGTTGACATTAAAGAAAAAACAATAACTACAATTAGCAACCAGTGCTCACCTAGCTTCTGGGATGGATAGACGAGATAAACAGGGTGTGGCGTGTGCTTTTCATTTACCCTCCCACAAGTGTTAAAGGAATGAAGTCTACTGGTGATTTTTAATTTCTTTCCATATTATTTCTAGACAATTTAGTTTTGGGTTTATAAGCTCAGAGGACCAAAGTGGTTAGCATCGCTGGGTAAATATTTACCTAATTATTTTTGGTGAGAAATATAAAAAAAATGTTCACATAATTCTCAATGATGTCCAAATAAGTATCAAATATTGTTATTAAACTATTTAAAATATAGCTGCTTCTTTCATATCTTCACAGGTTTTTATATATTTTCATGACAAAATATTTGGAAAATATTAAACTACATTAATTACATGCTACTGATATATTGGTTGAGACTAATGCTTCTGGAAGCTGTCCAGCAGATGGAGAACGTTCTTAAGCATCCCTGCTCCCTACCCAGGAGATGTCAGCAGGAAGTTTCAAGCAAAGAAACTGAAAGCACCTTTACATATTGCTACATGTTCCAAGGAGTAGTGGGTCTGTGCAAAAGAGTTCATTGTGGACTGGTTTATTGCTTATGTTAATTGACTTCCCAAATTACACAAGAAGTTGCATGCCTGTGTGTGCCCCCAGCTGGTTCTAATTGGTAAATAAAGTTGCCAGTGGCCAGTGGCTGGGCAAGGAGACAGAGGCAGAACTTTGAGGGTCCAGGGGAGGGAGAGGAGCTTACCATTGCCAGGGAGAAGGTCCTGGCCTGAGGAGTGTAGGAGAGGGACAGAGACATTGCCAAGATGTTAAGAGTTTGGGGTTGTGGCCCACAAGGGCTGCAGGCCAGAGTCTGTGGCAGCCAGGATGGAAAATAGATTTTAGTAAGTAATAAGTCAGGAATAAATCAGAGGGAGAGTGTGTCAGCAGTGGGAAGGTTTGGAAGTGGCCCAGCTGCTGAGCTGCTTCGGGCATATTAAAAATAAAGCTGTGTGTGTGCGTGTGTGTCTTTCATTCTTGAATCCAAATAATTTTGGGTGGGTGTAGAGAAGGCATGCACACCCACTAGGTAGCTTAGAGTAAGATAATTAATTACTACTTCTGTCCAAAGGTGAGGACCTTGACTTATGTACAGAGTATGATTTTAATGGAAAATATATGATTTATTTGAATACTTCAGTCTTCAGTTAAAATGTGAGTAACTATTTCTAAATCACCATTAACAGGCAAAACCAGGAGTTAAAGAGATGGCTCAGTTGTTAAAAACACTGGCTGCTCTTACAGAGGACCCAGGTTCAATTCCCAGTATCCACTTGGCAGCTCACAACTGTCTATAACACCTCTTCAAGGGGATCCAACACCCTCACTCAGACATGCATGCAGTCAAAACACCGATAAGCATAAAATAAAACTAAATAAATTATCTAAAAAAGCAAAAGAAAACAAACAAATAAATAACCCAAAGCCAAATATGGCAACATACACCTCTAATATTACCACTCAGGAAACAGAGGCAGGAGGATAGCTGTAAATTTCAGGCCAACTGGACATTTTAAGTTCAAGGCAAACCAGGACATACAGTGAGATCCTGTCTCAGTGCTAAAGTAAACAAACAAAATAAACAGTGGTCCTAGGAGTCAGGGGCAAAGGCAGAACCTGTGAATTCAAAGAAACCTTTAAAGATCCCAGCTCAAAAAATTTCAAATATGAATAAAATTTTAGAAATATCCAAATTGAAAGTTTTCAAGTTCAACAAAGCTTAGGGATGTTTTGTTATTTTAATTCTTTAGTTTTTTTTCCTTACCTTTCAACACATTTCCTGCTGCCTGCTGTGGCACAGACTCATACTGAGAGGTAGAAACTGCAGTCTCTAAGGAGAGCTGGGTCTTGTCCCCTTGGGTGGAGGCTCCTAAGCCTCCTGCACTTGGGAACAGCTTCATGGTGGAAACTTCAGGGTCTCCTGCCAGACTCATGGGAGTGAAGGAAGTTTGATGGGTCAAGACTTGTGACCTCTCATCCCCCAGTGCAGTCACCAGGGCTGTTCCCAAGGCTGGTTCTCCTCCCAGGAGCCCTGGAGCCACCTTTATAACTGCTGTGGAAGGGGGGCTTTCCTCAGTCCCCTCAAAGCTCTCATAGGCCCCATGTGGTGGCTTTGTTCTCACTTGAGTCTCTGCATTGTCTCCTGGCTCTGGGGGCCTCCCCCGACTTATGCTCTCAAATTTAGTGTCATCCCACTCCTCCCTGAAGACAGAAGAGACTGGGCCAGCTGTGCTGACACTCACTGTGACCTTAGGGCCCCCTAAAATACTGCCAGCTGTTGGCTCAATAGTCAGGACATTCTTGGGGACTGTCACCAAATGCTTGGTGGTAGTGCTCTGGCCATCATCAGCTGCCATCTCTGAGGGCCTCTCCTTATCAGGCTCTGTGTCTCTTGTAGAATCAGCACCAGGAAAGGCAGTAGTTCCCATGGCTGCTGCATCTGCTTTGATTTTCTCAGGTTCTTTGGTATTTATAGAGGAAGAAGGTGAATTTCCTAAGCTAACTGCTTCCTGACTTTTAGCTGCAAATAACTGGTTGTCTAAATACTCCAGGGAACTATGTGTTACATCTGTGACTGCTTCTACAATAGGCTGGGTGCTAGAACTGTTATAGGGCCCCTCCTGGTCAGGATTCAGAGAAGCAGGTAGAGATACAGCAACAGTTAACATGGCCTTGGAAAGGCTGTGCTCAGAAGACATTGTTTCAAGCTGGCTAGGGCCATGCTCTTGTTCACTGGCTGAGACCACAGGCTCACTGGAAGAGTAAACACCAGGGCTGGTAGGATGCAGAAGCCCAGCTCCTGGAAGGTGGCTCTCTTTGTCGACTGAGAATACTTTATGTAATGGTATCACTGAAGGTCCTTCAGATAGTACCATTGGAGCTTCGGAGGACATCTGCTGCAGCATGTACTTTGGAGCAAAGGAGATGTTTTCTTGGTCATCTGTGTTCATCTTCTGAGACTGCTCTCTCTCTGCATATTCATGTGCTGTCTCCCTCCTTTCCACCCTTGGGAAAGCTCGACATCCCGTAGCCAAGGTGAGGAAGAGAATGGTACAGAAAGCCACACAGGTGGGCATCAGAGTTGGTCTGCTCATAGTGGATGGGAAAAACAGGTTGAAGGAGCTGACAATTCCAGTAATTGAGTCCTGTAGGCAAACAAAGCATGTCACACTGTTATATGGATGTATTTTGTAAAGAATCTGCTTTATGTTAAACCAGAAGTACAATGAACTCTTTGACTTCCTCAGAAAGAAGGGGGGTCAGAGATGGTTGTTCTATTTCTTTGTACCCTTGAGAGATGGGTAACCCAGTTCCCCTGCTTAGTTGTTCAGCTCATTTGACTTGTAGCTCCCTGGAAAATGGTATAGAAAATCACTGTAGAAATAGCAGCATGGCTTGGAGGTGGAAAGTTAATGTTACAAATTAATGTAAAGAACTTTTGTGTTGCCATGGTCTGCATGATTCTGTCTCTATAACTCAACTGAGTTCAAATCATAAGGATAGTGAAGGATGAATGATGAATAAGACGAGGGTCCCAGCCAGGTGCTAGTGGCGTATGCCTTTAATCCCAGCCCTTGGGAGGCAGAAGCAGGCAGACTTCTGAGTTTGAAGCCAGCCTGGTCTACAAAGTGAGTTCTAGGACAGCCAGGACTACACAGAGAAACTTTCCCTTCCTTTTTGTGTAGCTTGTGAGAACAAGTAAATACTTGGCAACTGTAGCTCTGTAACTAACCAGAGTCCACACTTGCTGCTGTCTTTAGGTTTGACTTTACAGGATCCGGAAATGTAGGAGACTTGTTTGGGGGCTTTTTTGTTGTTGTTGTTGTTGTTTTTGTTTTTTTTGTTTTTTTTGTTTTTCAAGACAGGGTTTCTCTGTGTAGTCCTGGCTGTCCTGGAACTCACTCTGTAGACTAGGCTGGCCTCGAACTCAGAAATCCACCTGCCTCTGCCTCCCGAGTACTGGTATTTGAGGGCTTTTGTTGCTCTTGTAACTGGGACTTCTTACAATTCTCCTACTTGCACCAAGTTATGGTATTTTGCTACAGCAGTCAAAATAGAAAATATGCTTTCAAACTTGAAAAATATCAAAATATGCTGAATGAAAATCAGTTATTTTTATGAGCTTAAAAGTGTGTGTGAATGATCTCTAGCCAAAATACATTTTTAAAATGTTCAAACTATTTGAAACAAAAATAATTATACACAAAACCTCCATGTTTCAAAATTTGAGAGTCATAAAAGATACTTAGGCAACACAAACATATTTTTTAATGTTCAAATTTTTATTTCTTACTGGTTAGCTATGATTTATACTAATTATATTTATTATATTCTTCAAACTATTCACAACCCCATTGCAGCTAAAACTACATCCTTATAGCATCTTTCTTTCATATTGTGTAAAGATTTACAAATCTTCCTATGCATTGCTCTGGGCTGGTCTTTAGAGTTCATAATACTGAAAATTTACCAAACGTTGAATCCTCAGTACAAATAGGAAAAAATATCTATCAAATCTAACCATCTAAACTGCCTAGATAGGCACATGCTGTGGAATTGTGAAATACAGAAACCCACATTTTCATGAGGTTTTCTCCACTTAAGGATTTCAAAGCTTTCATACATATCCCATTTAATCTTCTGGTGTTCATTTTGTCTTGTTGTTGTTCTCCGAGTAGCCCTGGCTGTCTTAAAACTCACTTTGTAGAGTAGACTGACCTTGAACTTACAGAAATTGGCCTGCTCTTGTCTTCTGAGTGCTGTGACTAAAGGTGTGCTCTACCATGCCCAGCTTCCATTTAGTCTTTAAAGTCATGTGTGTGTGTGTGTGTGTGTGTGTGTGTGTGTGTGTGTGTGTATCAAGGGTCAGGTTTCTGAGACACGTATAAAAAGGAATATGCAGATTAGAGCTGAGGACTCCTTCCAACACCAGTACCACCCAGTGAGCCATCTTGCAAGCTGATCTTCTAGCCCCTCTCAAGCTTTCCTGAGAAACCTTGGGTCAGAGGTCACTGGATGAGTAACATCCAAATTCTCCATGTCCTGAAAGGAATAAAGCCACAGACATTTGCTGTGCTTTAAGTCAGTGGGTTTCGAGAGTAGTGTGCTATACCAAACCTTGACTCCACAGAGCTTCTGGGAAATATAGGAAGAGAACCTATGAGTTGTCAAGTGTCATGTGCAGAAAAGTAATAGCTTCATCAAGATCATAACTAGCATGCAAAGAAAGCTGAAACCAGAGAATCTAGGAGAAACGTTAAGCCCGCCCATCGCTCCATACCACCCTACCCCCCAGATCCAATGCAATGGAAGGGATTGCATGTAGATGGCAAGGGTCGAAGCAACCTTAACTAAATATTAAGTTGCCTATGTATACTGTGATTTTAAAAAGGAGAAAATATGGAGAAGGGAGTTGAGAAAAAGAGAAAAAACACATGCCAAGGCACATCACATTTGAGAATGGAGAATGTTATTCTACTTTAGATGGGCCAGAAATTCCCTTCTTCCATAACCAGGTCATATGGGCCTAGGGAAGGATGGTCCTGATGCCCCAATTCCCTTCCTTAAAACAAAGACAAATGAGAACTGTGAATCAAAGTGTCCGTGGACAGACAATGCGTTTACACCTTTGGATTTCTGTGTAGATAAACTGAACTAGGAAACTATATTGATATTGTAAAGGACAAAATACTGATAATAACTACGCAAGTCTCTGGTTTATTTCAGCTCCATTCAGGAAGCTATCCATTCTTTTTTTCACTCAGTGCCATTTACTAAACATAATAGATGATGGGAGGGATGGCCTGGGGACTGGGACTGGGGCTCAGAGAGAGAATGCCTGCTCAGCATTCACAAGGCCCCGAGTTCAAAGGATATGGCCTAAAAGCTGAGTCTATGTGATTCTGGATAAAAACTAAAACATCAAGAATGGTGAGTTTAGAGGGACACTGACTAGCATTGAAAAATAATTTCTGAATTTACATTTCTTGTTAACAGCTGCCATGTGCTAGTTAATACACCTCTCCACTTCTGCCTTTGACAAAAAGGGGAGTTAAGAAAACAAACCATAAGATCCCCTCTACCTCTCCGATTGTATACTCATGTCTTGTTACTATGAAGTAAACCAAACCGAAGACCGTTCCTGCAGTCTTGGCGTTTCTCCATCACAGAATGGAGGTGCCCACACATGTGAATGAGCACTGTATATTTTATGATTGGTAGTCTTGTGGGCTGAGAGGAAATTTTTCTGAACAATTTAGGTTGAGAGGAAAGGAGAAAAAAGTTAAGGCTTAAGTCACCTCAACCACCTTGCCAAGGTAGAATTCTCCTCCAGGGTCTTATTTCATCTACATCTAGAGTTCTAGAAGGTCTGTATGCAGGGAATTCTGTTTCTCCTCTAAAAGATGTTCCCTCTGTGATTGAGTGCTGGCCACCTGCTTTCTAAATCCAATTACAGCAGAGAAAGTGGGGTTGACCCACAAGTCTTTGGTAGGTCTGTGCATTGAGGCCATATGCTCCTTTTCTCTACCATTGGAAACAACATCTGAACTTTAAAAGAAACTGATGATGGCCTGTAGGAATTGCAGCAGCAAGCAGCCTGCCACTCAGAGGAATTAGCAGATGACCTTCAAATCCCTCCATCTCTCAGGCTTAGTGCTGGTCCCCATCATTGCTCTTAGGAGTTGAGCATCAAACAAGGCGAGCTGCATGACACCAGAAAATATGGAAGAAAAATCAGACCACAGTCAGGTTGATGCTAATATTCTTAACCCTAAACAAACCCTGTAGCCATGCTTTGTCCTCTCTGGCCTTTGCTTTCTTTCCTCTACACTATACCCCCTATGTGGCCAAGTGCCCAGGAGAGAGGAAATGCTGAGCAGATCTTAGCTGAAAAGCCAGGATTGTCTTTAGGCTGCTCTGCAGGGAGAAGGGAAGAGGGACAATGTCACTGTTTATGAGCATCTGCGTCTCAGGTTAAACTATCTCAGACATTGGNGTACTTAAGGAGCTGAAGGAAGTTATTCTTCTACTTTCTGTTCACACTGCATCTTTGGTGCTACTCTGTCTGTGTCTCTCCACGCTGGTTAGTTCTCACATACTCTAACCAAATCCCTGACAGAGAGCAGATATTCCTCCACCTAGTTTAAAAAACATTCCTTGGGGAGCTAATCAATATCACTTTGTCTGTCACTTGCTATCAAGGAACCCTGATGGATTCTGCTGTTGTCTGAATAATTTGTTGCATTTCTGCCAGCAGTGGGCAGATAAAGCTGTTCTGCCAAGCATTATCTTTGACAATCTTAAATAGACACAGTCCAGAATTTCCTTCTTTATCAATCTTGCATCTTCAAGCTCCAAATGCCATGAAAAGAAATGTTAAAATAAAGAAAAGAAAGGAAAAGAAAAGGAAAAAAGATAAGCAAACAAAATAAACCTGACAACTGTAGCTATAGACTTAAACTTAAGGGTTTCTACACATTTACTTGGTCAATGTGGTTCCAGCTGAGATGAAGGCTACTACTGCTTCAGTGTGTCATCAAAACAAAGACGTGACAGGGAACTCAGTATGTTAAACATTTTTTTTTATTATTATTATGACAGTGCTCATAGGGTAAGTTGAATTACATATCTATTCTAAAAGGACTTTGAGCATTGCCCTAAGACTACTGAGGCACAGAAAAGCTCTGACAACGGGCTCTTATTTACAGAAAAACGATGGAAAACTGAGAAGACGTGGAGAGGAAAGATCCCTGCTCGTAGATCCCCTTGTCTGCTGGAAAGGCGAGGCTGTGATTTAGCATCCCTTTGTGGGTTTGCTCTTCTTCCTTTCTATCCAGATGGATGCTTGAACTTCAAGACAAGGAGGGCACATTCTGTAATGTCTGCTGCAAAATGTTATTTGGAACTTAAACTGCCAGACAACCTTCCAGTTCTGGATGGGGTCTTTCCTTGTCTTTCAATGCCTGGTGGCCACTGGGGTCTACCTCAAACTCAACTTTCTTTTTTCACCTAACTTTCCGTATCATCTTCATTTATTTTTCTCTTTGAAATCCCAGAGACCCAACTGCTGTGAGTCTGTCCTTCATTCTCCCTCTTGAAGTGGTTGCTGCCTAACTAGATCCTCATTATTTTAATTGCCTTCTAATTGGTGAATCTGTCTAGACCGTCTCCTTTGTAATACATTATAGACCACCCAGATGGTTTGTTCTTGAGAATAAAATGATAGTGATCAATCAAAAGTGGCTACTGCTTGGGTAATGTTTTGTGTCAACTGCTGTTAAGTGCCTGGTGGAAATTTACCTTATTTAATCTTACAAAATGAGGTAGGTGCTACCATGGTCCTGATTATCTTTTAGATGAAAAAGCTACATGTTTACAAATGATAAGTAACTTGTTTCTGTGATAGCTTGTAGCTTTCTTTGATCTTTTGGAGTCTTTCAGACTTCAATATCCTTGCCTTTGCCATCTAGCTTCTCTGGCATCCCAAGGCACAGAATGTAATGTCCCCAAATATACAAACCCCCAGCTGGGCATCTACTATCCAAATCTTATACCAGGGCCAAGCAAACCCCCATCTTCAGGCAGATGCAGCCCCCACTTCAATGCTTAAGCCTTCATATTGATTCTGCTTCCACCATGTTAGCCTGATACTTGCTCTGATGGGTATCAGAAAACAGATGCTATCAAAAACAAACAAACAAACAAACAAACCAAAATATAAAACACAACACAAACACACAAACTGACCCATTCTCTTCCCATTATTCTCTCAGCTTCTTCACCACTAATTGTCATCTCACTTCAAAGGAGATAACATCTCTTGCACATTCACATTGGTCTTTTAAGTTTCCTTTGTTTGCCTACAGTTTTTAATGATGACAACTGGATAGAGGAGATAATTAATACATAGCTGGTGGCATGGAGAAACTATGGGTAATCATTTAAAGATAGAGTACCCAGTGTCTATATTGTACCAGAGGATTTTTGACAGCATTTAGTCTATCCTTATCTTATTGTGTGCTTTGCTCATCACCTTGCCATTGGGGCTGATTATTCAATAGTACCTACAAATGGTATATGTTCTTATTTATACTATATTTTAGCTTATGAAAGTCTCTTTCTCTCCTCTCTCTCTCTCTCTCTCTCTCTCTCTATTGTACACACACACACACACACACACACAGAGAGAGAGAGAGAGAGAGAGAGAGAGAGAGAGAGAGAGAGAGAGAGAGAGAGAGAGATGGGGGAGGTGGAGCAGTTACAGCTAACTAGCTTTAGAGTATTGGGTCAACTTGTCTACCTTTTAATCTTTCAGAAATCCAATCAGTGATTCTCTGATTGACAAAGGGGGAGAAACTCCTTTGTTGTTGTTAGATATCTTAATAATCTCTTCACTTTGTGCTATACTTGATCCTCATGGCTTCATACGTCACTGATTTATCTTGTCTTTTTGTAAGCATCAAGGTTCTGGCTCTATTAATCTAGCTACAGATCTTGGCATTATAGCACCACATTACTGATTCAATGTGTTATTGGCAACGCAGACTGGCCTCTCATATTGGTTCTAAGATCTGGGATGCAGCCATCCTTTACTGTAAATTAAAGAGATAGGATGACAAATGATCCTTTCAGCAGACTGTTCCATCACAGTGGAACAATAGAGAGTGAAGTAGCTGAGAGAATTATATTCCCCAAGGAGCGCAGCAGCCCAGCCCTGTGCTGACTGAGAAGAGGGTGAGTAGGCAGGTCGACCACCAGCAAAGTGCTCTCCCCAGACTTCAGGCCACAGATGAGTGCTGCACATTGCTCCCTTCCAGAGCTTTGTCTATTTAACGATGCTAGCTAACAAACAAGTCCATGCTTCTCATCTTAGGACATCATCCTATCCTTGGTAAGAGAAGTTGCCCTTGAAGATTAAAGCATAATGTGCAACTTCTCTGGGAACCTTGGACAAACCATGACAACAAAGGTACCAAGTGGCAAAATAGAGAGAAGAAGACTCAGACTCATGCTGAGCCATCGTGGTCATCACCAACAGCATTTTAAGCATTCTGTTTTCTTCAAAGGGAGGAGGACAGGAAAAAAAATGACAGCCATCATGAGAGCACTCTGAAGAAGCTTAAATATCGCTCAATGTGAGATATGTTAACACAGTTATGATGTACAAGTCCCTCAAACCACAAAGAGCAATGGGAAGTATCTGTGACATCACTCAACTGTGGACGGTCTGTCTTTCACCTAACTTCATTTTTCAGATTTTCTTTGGAGAATCCTGTCCTGATCCGTTTCCTACAGGAAGCAGTTGTTTCCATAGCAGGCAGTTCTTTTCAATGGCCCAATTTATCACTTTATTTCTGTCCTTTGTGGATCTGAACCTCATTGGCCTGGCAAGATCTCTCAGCACTAGTTGGCCTTTAGGACGAAGCCCAAAGAACTTTCAGAGATTTTTTTCATCACCAATAATTAAACACAACATGAAAAAAATAACACTGACCACACATATCTTGATTTAAAAAATGAGTTTTCATCATAGAGAATAAATTCAGGCTACCTTTGAAGGGAAATTCAGTGAACAACAGCAATGCATCATGCCTGGGGGCTCGTCCATACCTTAACTCACAACATAGGGGTAGAGGCAGGCATACATCTCTTAGCTCCAGGACAGTTTCATCTACATGTCTAAGCCTGGGCTGGCTGGGGCTACATAGTTAGACCATATCTCAAGAAGAAAAAGAGAAACAGAGAGGTGGGAGAAGGGGACGGGGAGAAATGCTAAGAAAGGAAATCTACATACAACTTGAAAGATAACTTTAAAACTACTGAATAGGATGAAGCAGNACACCTGATATTCACAAGGGAAACTTTATCTTAGAAGATGAGCTCATTTTCCTCATTTCTACTACGAACTTGCATTTAGCATAAAAACACTTCTATAGTGACAAATGACCATAGGCTGAAGGTCCAGCCACAAAGATCCACTATGTGCAGTCAGGGGCCTCTCAAGAAAACAAAGGCAAATCCACATTGCCCTAATTGGCTCTGTTGCTGTAGCTGCCTTAGACTTGGTGAGCCTTGGGGAGTTTTGCAATCAATATTAAGGCAGCTGCATAAGTGTGTAGTTCATTAGTACAGCTGATGTCACAAATTCTACTGTATCCATAAGAACAAACCAGGCTGGCTTTATAACTCTACTCTGAACAATAGGAGCAACGTTCTGACCCTGCAGAGCCTCCCTCCAGACTCTGACTCTCAGTGAATGATGCTAAGGATTTGCTGACTTCAGCTGCATGTTCAGAAGATGCCGAAGGAGACACACAGGAGCTTAATAGACTTGACATCAATAAAAACACAAAAAGAAGGGGGAGGCATGCAATTTCTGACCATGTGTATTGGTCCTCAGTGAAGAGCTCTTTCGGAACTCTGTGGGTGGTTTTCTAATCTTCTCTGAACTCCTCTTAGTTTTCAAAGGAAAACTTGCAAAGAAAAAACATTGCAGACACTCAAGAAGCCTTCTTTGCTGTATTCCACAAGAGATCTGCACTTTAATTTGGTACCCAAGTTTTCTTTCTAAGGAAAGGAAAGAATGTCACATCTTGGAGAGCCCCAAATTCTTTAGAGTTCCATTTTGGCTGCTCCCTTGCTTAGCCAGGGTTCTAGTTTGCACAAGATTAGAATCTATATTGTCTGGGTTCTGTCAGTGACCAGGACACACATGCTATGTCTCAGCGCCTTAAAACTGTGCTTCTGTGCCATGCTTGAGAATCAAGTGCTGCAGAGTTTTTTTCCCAGCTTGACCCCTAGTACATTTTTTTCTTTTCTAATTAGGTTAAGTTCCCAGGGAGTGTCCTTCATTTGTCCTGGGGTACCCAGAAGAGCAAGAAGGCTCCCCCGACATCCCTGCATCAAACATTCGAATATTTTTGTTTTTGTTTTCTGTAAAGTAGCAGGACTCTTTGGGGAGGCCATAGCAGTGCGCATTCGCTCATCCATTGCTAGCTCTAAGTGGTACAGGAACACTGGGACCCAAGCTTTGAAAGGAATGAAGCATGGTCTTGAGGAACTTATCTTCCCCAAGGCTGAACTGTAAGGGGAGGGAGAGCAAAAGGAGCAAGTCCACACAAAGCAGTCAGCCAGGAAGCTCTTCCTGTACAAAGGTTGCTCCCAGGTGCTCAGCAGCGAGGCTGGGTTGGACAAGTAGTGCTGAAAGCCTTTCCTGGCCTGCAAGATTCTTCCAGGGCTCACGGAGCTGTCCCTGCTCAGTCAGAGCCTGGGTACCGTGTTCCGGGAGGGTGCAGGGATCTCCACCCTAGGGCTGCCCCACTCACAGAGCAAGCCCGCGCAGCCCTGGAATCCCGCCCCATCCCTGCCTCTCGCCAGGTCTGCAGAAGCAGGGCTTGTCCTCACCTGGAGCATTCAGCACAGCTGAGCGCGAAGGAAAGTGGCAGCGCCAGTGCCAGCCATCCCTGCCACGACTCACGTAGAGGCCGCCTACACTCCCTTGGCTGTCTGGGATGCTAGAGGGAGGGCGCTTGGCTTTGTTGTTTATTCATAAGACTGCAGCTAAGGCTAGGGATTGGCCAGCGGGTAGGTACGCCCGCCTCTCTTGCAATGACGAGCTCAGTCACCACGCCCCTACAGCTTTGTGGACTCCGCTAACGCACAGGGCTGGATCAGAGTAGGACACCGCGCCTGGACCCTTCGAGAGACCCTGCCCCCAAATGACCCTCTTCACATCCTGGGCTTCTGCTGCAGCTCTCACTACACTTTCAGAGAGGACACCAGAGCACTGGTCCAACCAGAGCAGGAATTTCTCTAGTGCCTGGTAAACAAGGGGCACTCAGTCCCCAAATGCAGAGTGGTCCCTGTGGGAAGAGTGGGCAGCTTGGTGGAGCTACTAATCAGAGGAACTCTGCAAGAACTGTTCCTATCACTCAGTCACATGTACTAACTATCAAGTAGAAAATAAAAGTTAACAGGAGTCCGGGTTACTGACTCTTTGCTCCTTCTGACTCAAAGCAAGGTGCCATATAAATTACTGCATAAGAGCTGCACAAAAGCTCTGAAAATTAGAATGATCCCTTGAAAGTTGAAGGTTCAGGACTACAGTTGGTGCAATGACTTAAGGCAGGGTTGCCCTTGCCTGATATCTTTGAGTCTGTCGGGGACTCAGTTTCCCCTTTTCATTCTCCTAATTGTGAAGGGAAAGAAGTGAGTTTTAGAACAGGTCACGTACACTCACCTCTCAGTTCTGGTTCATGATGACCCTTTAAGTCCCAGGAGAGAGAGAGAGGGAGAGGGAGGGAGGGAGGGAGGGAGGGAGAGAGAGAGAGAGAGAGAGAGAGAGA
>NC_034597.1:40598140-40611277 GCF_900095145.1 Mus pahari
AGAGAGAGAGAGAGAGAGAGGAGCACAAACGCAGGCTTATCGTTGACTTATGCATCACCTTACTCCTCCCTCCCACTCCCCTTTACAACAGTTTTGTATATCTGAATGGGATACCAGCAAGTGGTTTTTGAATGAAATATGATTAAATTTAATTGATGGATGAAATCTATATGTGTATGTTCAACTTAATACATAATGCATTATATGTTGACCAGGTCTCCTGCCAGATTAGCCACACCCAACTAAGTTATATTTTAGAAGTTTCTTTTAAAGTCAATGGTTAGAAAATCAGGTCATGTATTCTCATTATATAAAGTTCAATAGTATGGTATGGTCCGAACCAGCACACAAAAAATGGGTCAAATTCTGGTAACTAAGAGAACTAAGGAAAACAACCTTAATGCTAAACATTGAGTTCACAGTTCCAAGCTATATATAAGAGATGGGAAGAGGATGATATTCTCATTCCTCTCACATCCACAGCCTGACCCATCCACAAACTTTATCTAATCAAAACTTCTTTGACATCCTCTTATCTCTGTTTATGTCTCTCTTGCCATGATACTGCGAAGTCAGAGTGCAACTTAGACCGGCTTAATGCTGTCATTCTCTGAGGTAGCTCTTTCCCATAGTAAATGTTTTCTCTCCTGTGGCAGAAAATTATGTCAGCTGTACAGTTAAGCTAAAACAATCTTCTCGAAGCTCATTTATAATAATTCTTTATCCTGCCCCAAATGGTCAACACTACTTTAAACATCTCTAGTTGGTAAAGTTTACCTCAAAAGCTACTGTTAGTACACAGCAGGGATAAAAATCTATTATACCCCACCTCATCACACACAAGATCTGTAGACCAATAAAAGTGTTCCCTGCACATTAAAACAATAAATCCACATATTATGAATGTTACTCCCTTTTAGTGGGTAAAGCAACAGATTGCATGTTGTGTATGTGTGTGTGTGTAAATTTGCATAAATTCATGTGTGTACACATGCCCACAGCTGTTTCCAAACAAGACCTCAAATTTAGGAAACAAGTTTGAGGACTGGTAGATTTAGCAATTCTCTATTTAAAGAATTCTCAGTTAAATTTTAATTTCAGTAAACTATATCTAACTTTTAACTTTACTATGCGTTGGTTATCCAATGGGAAATACCTAGCTTTAAAAGTTAATATAAGGCCTGGAGGGACTGTTCAGAGCCTAGATTACATGCTGCTTTACCAAAGGACCAGGGCTTAATCCCAAGCAACCACAAACACTACACAAATGTCTGTAAGTCATATAGCATCAAACATAACACCTTTTTGTGGCCTATGTGGGCACCAGGAGGCAAGTTTTGTACATATATACATAATACAGATGAAACACCCATGCATGTAAAATAAAAATATTTTTGAAATTACTATAAAGAAAAATAGTATATCCTATTCAACATCTAGGCCCTACTTACACTGATGGGTTTGTGAGAAAAGCAAATTTAGCTGAGAATCCTGCAATTGATTTATTAGGTCTCTCAGTATTTGGTTATTGCTTGGTTCTAACTAGTTAAAATCTTTTGAGACGGAAGTAATTAGAGTACCCAGCTACAAAAGCAAAATGAACAATGGCTAGTCAAATATCACTCGTCGAAGAAGTTTTGACAGTAAAAACTTGGTATATATAATAAACTACCATTAAAATGAACAGAAAAGGGCTGGAGAGATGACTCAGCAGTTAAAAACCCTGCCTGCTCTTCCAATGGACATGTGCTTGGTTTCTAATAGCCAGGAAAGTCAGCACACATCCATCTGTGATTCCAGTATGTCAGAATCCACTGCCCTCTACTGGCCTTGTTGGGCAATGCATGTAAGTAGCATGCTATAAATGCAAGCAAACCCTTTGTACAAATAAAAATTAATTAATTAAAAGCTATTTTAAAGGGGGTAGAAATACATAAACACATATTCACTATTTAATATGACTCTTAGTTGTTGGAACCATGATCCTAGAATCTCTTTTTGAAGCTCTTCCTCCTGTTGAAAAAAAGAATTTGAAAAGGAGTTCAAACTGGCCACATAAAAAGAGCAGAAATCAAAGGGTACCCAGAGCCTTTGTTCATTATGACTCTTACTGAAGGAAGCATAAAATTGGCTGTATCCATAGTGAGTTTGGTCTTGGAAACTAAGACAATGCACCAACCTTTAGGTGCCACCAAGAAGGAGATACATAGTATTAATTGACATTGAACCTTATAGTCAGCTAGGAGTAACCTGGAAGTTAGGATATGCCTAAGACATACACAGTGACAGCTGGCTAAACTCACAGTCACAATTTGCCTCTCAGCTCTGTATGAAACATAGAAGAAATAATGATGCATTGATGCCACTGCCTTTCAGCTTTCTTACTGTTACAGGAGTTACGGAAGAACTATCTGTGCTGGCTCTCACTGGCCAACTTTTGGCTCTGTGGCCAGTGTGACCCCACTGCCACCAGATCCTGTTTGTCCTCACAATTAATTACAAGCATCCTGTGGGTATGTATCAGTAGCCAAAGGCTAATCGTGGTTTATTGCAAATCTAGCTTGTATATTTTAGCACTTGAAAATGAGTCACAAGGATTTATACTGCTTGAAATATGCCCTTGCTTTGATTATTTAAGACACTACAGTATTACTGAGCACTACTCATGCCACTTGTCCCGGGCAAGTTGACATACTGACATGCATAGGTCTCAGATAGTGCCTGGGTAGTAGATAGCTACAGGTTTCCTCTCTTTCTTCCTGACTAATATCACCTATTGGCCACAAATAATTATAAAATGGTTTGATTTTCTGCTGCGCATGCTCCATGGGACCCTGCTAAAATGAACATTCCTGGGGCTAAAGGGATAGCTCAGTGTTTAAGTACCCCACCTGCTAGTGGAGAAGGCCTGTGATCAATTCTCAGCACCCACATCCCAGCACACAACTATGTGTAACTCTGGTCCCATGGCGCCTGACTCCTTCCTCTGGAATCCATGGGCACCAAGCATACCGTTGGTGCACAGACTTATATGCAGACAAGCCACCTGTACATATAAAATAATATTTAAAAATTAAATAAATAAAAACCCTCTAAGCAGAATCCCTACCCACCTGACCTCTGTGTGGGAGAAACTCATGTTCTGTACTATGATGTTCTGTAGAGGCCTATTCTTAGCAGGTATTCTGACCCCCACAGAAATTGCATCTCTGGTCTTGCAAAGACATGANCAAGAAGTTTTGACAAAGAGCTGGCAGATCTTGTTCAGACCTAGTGCTGGTGTTGGTGGAGGATGCTTTTACTGGAGTCTAACTGGTTTTCACTTGAAATGGAACCTGCAGCNAGGGCAGGAGGCACTGGGACAGAATGAAAAAGGACAACACACTCGTGGAAACGTTTTCTTCAAGGGCCGTGTTTAACTAGTTCTCCTCCCTCCCAACCCTTTGAATTGTCTTGTTCTTACTGGAGGTGTAGGCATGGAGAGGGGAGAAGAAGGTGTCATTTGCGAACTGGATATTTAAGTCCTCGCTCTGGAAGACTGTCTTCCCTTCCTGGCATTCCTCAACCTTGATTCACATGAGTCTTCCAGTTTCTTCCAAAGCCTTCTTCCCTAAATATTTGACTAATTCTGCAGGTAGAAAATTCCTGGTTGCTTTTAATTTTTTTCTTTTTTTCTTTTTATTATTATTTTACTTTATTTTATTTATTTACATTGCAAATGTTGCCCCCTTTCTAGTCCCCCATCCACGAGTTCTTCATCCCCTTCCCTTTCTCCTCTACCTTTGAGAGGATGGTCTCTTACCCCCACTTCACACCACCCCACTTCCCCCTTCCCTGGAACATCAAGTCTCTACAGGATTAGGTGGATCGTCTCCCACTGAGGCCAAATAAGGCAGTCCTCTCATACGTATGTGCAGGGGACCATGGACCAGCCCATGTATGCTCTTAGGTTGGTGGCTTAGTCTCTGGACGCTCCCAGGGGTCTGGGTTATTTGGCACTGTTGGTCTTACTATGGGGTTGCCATCCCCTTCAGCACCCTCAATCCTTCCCCTGACTTTTCTATAGGGGTCCCTGACCTCGCTTTGGCAGCACACATACTACATACATACATTGTGGAATGATACACAAATTCACATGGCCCCAGAACAAGGATGACATATTTTTGGTTTCTTTAAGTTGAACTTCTACAAAGTGGGTTTTGGCTTCGATTAGTATTATGAGGAATAAGTACCTGACTCTAAGTGTTCAAGGAAATTCACCGACTGTGGTGATGATAATGGGATAAACAATGGTACTGAGTTAGAATCCCTTTTGTGACTTCATATGTTTTCTGGCATCCAAGCCTGTGGAGAACACTTGGCAAGACCAACCTTAACCTAATTCTATTAGGTTTCTAGTAAACTTAAAAAATAGTGTTAGTGTACAGCTTATTTATTAGTAAGTGGAATAAATTCTGTCGTAAAATGCTTTTTCTTAAACATGTCTTTGGAATGATAAATTTTTCTATACAGGAGTTGCTTTTAACTTCAGAACAAGAGAATTCACTCTTTTTACATGTCTACATTGTTTAACAATTATTCCAGAATCACACAGATGACTCTTCTGGTTTCTGTATTCTACATCCCTTCTCCCCCCCCCCCAAAAAAAAATACTTGTCATAAATGAAGGAGCAAAATATTGCATTTTCACCTCTTACCCACTCTTTGCTGTCCTAAGGTCCTGAATTCCACCATTCAACTGCAATAAATGGAATTTTGTCCTTTGCATCGAAGAGTATAGATAGGAGAGGGGGGGACTGAGGCAGAGACAGGGTAACACAGGTGTCTAAAAGAGTGCAGCCCTTTCATGGACTCTTTAGAAGATAAACTCTCAGGCTGAAACATTTACATAAGAGAAATCTTCATTTTACGGCATGAATGTGTTCTTGTGCGATCGGTTATAAATCCTCCTTTTAAAAAGTCTTTAGCATTGAAGGTGTCAAGTTGCTCAATGAATAGATTCTTTCATTCAAAATGAAATTTGGAAACTATGTTCACAATAGCCCCCAAGATTCACACATGTTTCAGACAATGCTCTTATGTCTACCTTTGTGGGTTTATTTTGTTTGGGCAGATCAATGATTCTCAGAGTGAATATTAGTGACATAAGTGCATACTTGCTGCGTTTGTCCCCAAGGGACAAACTCTTACACTGTAGCCCAGATTTGTTTGTCTGAAATGCACAATACCCTTACTTCAGCCTCTGAAGTGCAGTCATTGCAGATGTGGGCCACTGGGCTAATCAAAAGATGCTCTTTTCACATACCTGGGACACTGGAATAAAGAAACAAGAGGGTCAGATAGTCTCCTGTTGTAGATTTATGAAACACTGTGAGTCTGTGCTGAGCTGCGGACTTGTGAGGAAGCATCATTGGTTTTCTCAGGAAGAGAGTTAGGAGGTCACTTGCACACGTGGCAGGAAACCCAAACGGAGTCATTCAAAGTGGTTTTCTGTTTTTTAAACATGTTTTAACAAATATTGCTCAAGTTGCTTTCAAGGAATAAAGGTCAAATGTTAATAGCGTGCTCATGCTATCCAAAAGTCCAAGGGTATATTCCCCCGGTAGCCAGTCAACTGTGCAAGGAAAGTCTGAGAAAGGAAAGTGTGTGTGGAAATTCTCCCACCACCACACCACTTCTAGCCAGAATAATACCCCCAAAATGTAGAAATGTTTACCAAGATCTTATTGCAGAATGGAAATCCCACATTCCTAGAAAATGAAAAAGAGGGACCATGGAGGCCAGCATGAGAGACAAGGAGAGAGTCTGCCCTGGTAGAGAGAGGAGAAAGAGAAGGGAGTGAGGGAGCAAGGCAGGGGAGGAGAAGGAGAAGGGAGTGAGGGAGGAAGGCAGGGAAAGAGGGGACATAAGAAGAATACAGGGAACAGGAGGGAAGGGGGAGAAAGGAGAAAACTGGCTCCACAAGATATTGTTTCATTTTATTTTGTTTTTCTCAGGTAATTCCAAATTCTCTTTGAATTCCTAACCCTATACATTTTGGTCAATTGGGTGGGTAAATAATCTTAAAATGCGTTTATGTTCCCTAAGCACTACTTAATACACAGGGAAGCATGCTACATGAGTTATGACTTTTAACATTGAATGGAGCTGACTGATCATAAGATCCATCAGCAAGTGGTCTTGTTTGTTGTTGTTTGGTTGGTGATGATGGTTTTTTTTTGTTTGTTTGTTTTGTTTTTTACTACTAGTAAGTATTTAGTGTAATGCAAAAGTATGTGCAGAGAGCTTGAACTGATCTGAAGGGGGCTGCAACCCTGTAGGTGGAACAACAACAGGAACTAACCAGTACCCCCGGGGTTTGTGTTTCTAGCTGCATATGTAGCAGAAGATGACCTAATAGGCCATCAGTGGGAATAGAGGCTCCTTGGTCTTCCAAACTCTATATGACCTAGCACAAGGCAAGGCCTGGGCCAAGTAGTGGGAGTGGGTGGGTAGGGGAACAGAGGTGGGGGGAGGGGTATGGGAAACTTTCGGGATAGCATTTGAAATGTAAATAAAGAAAATAATAATAAAAGAAAAAAGAAAAAAAAAAGAAACGTTGCCAATACTACACAGCAAACATTTCCTGTACCTTTTCAGCATCTGTCTTCAAAATAGTGCCAATAGGAACCATCTAATGAAGTTTGGGTGGAACTTTCATGTCTTATGGCAGACGAAGTGCATAGAGTCACCTTTCTCCTACAAAAGAACGACAGGCTGTTTGAAGGAAGGCACTGTGCTTTAAATAGTCTTGCATGTCTCAGAACACCTCCAGCAGCACCCTGACAGTTGCTGTCCAAAAAGGGGTTTGTTGACTAATTATGTCCAGGAGCTCATACCAAAATAGATAAGGAATGCTGTAATGCACATCTTTCACAACTGAAATTTGAACTGAAGTCCACTGGCAGATGAAGGAAAGTGTGGCCAACCTCAGAGTGAAATGTATTAATCCCTTTTAAAGGAAGATTGTCTCAGGTGTAAGTAGGTCTGTGTCATGGACCTTAATTGATTTTAATTAAAGCAAAAAAAGTAAATTTACTTTACTTTTACATCCTATGAAAAGCAGATGCATGTGTGTGTGTGAGACGTCTGAAATCAGAGAAGCAAGATAATTTATTTTAAATCCCTTCCTGACCAAATGCCTCTGATCTTTTGTTATTGTTTAAGTTCATGTTCAGTCAAAGAGTAGCTGTTCATGAACAAGAAGTCCTCCATGGAAAGGTTTTGAAAAGAAGGAGAGATTAAAGAAAAGAAAAGCCTCAATTCAAGCTGAATACTAAATTCAAACACTATCCAGGCTCAAAACCTTTGAAATAACCGAAGCAATGTTTTGTTTTATTTATTCTTCTGAAGACCTGCAGTATAAAACAGACATAAGACATTTACATCAAATGATCAGAACAAAGCATTCCTTTTCTAATTTGTTTACAAAAAAAAGAAATGTCTAAGGGTGAAGGGGAGCCTTCCTTTCAGATTGAAGGCATGTCTCATACTGAGAAAACTGCTTACTTTGGGACTCATCTAACATATGAGGCATCCACACAAAAGGACAAATGAATTCGTCCCCAGAAAAGTCCCAGTGAAGATGAATGGGGTGGCCATGTGACAAGCTTTCCTCTCTCTCTCTCATTTTGCTTTTAGAAGATTTCTGTGCCTAGGATTCAGGAGTGACATGTTTTCTTTTCCTCCTCTTGTAAAAGGCACTTTAAGGCACTTAAGACCAGCTTCTGCTCAACTATGACACTGTTCCAGCTGTCTCTGTGACATTATTTCTTCCATTATTTTTTAATAAAAATGAGTTATTCTCATTGATTAATTTAATTTTGTTTATTTACCTGCCCAATTTTCCAAAACGTTTTGGTGGATAGGAATTGAAAGAGTCTTTGGGCCTACACGGGAAGGCCCTTTTGAGGAACCAAAGTTCTTTCTTCCCCTTTTAATTTAATCACCTCTCTAAAGGCCCCACTTCCAAATATAGTCTTGGTAATGTTGGCGTTAAGATTTAATTGTATAAAATTTGAGGGCACACACCTTAGCTGTGACACAAACCTGATTTTACCGTTTATTTTACTTGGTGGCAGTGAAGGAGAAGTTGAGGTAGGAAGGGGAAGGCAGACTTGGGAGGACAATTCATGATGACAGACTTTTAACTATCATGGAAGTGGAAGATTTCCTCATATTGACTAATGTGACCATACTAGAGTATAAGAGCTGAAGCTTTACCCTGTTTCAGGCTTTGCAAAAGAAAGTCCCCAAGTCCCCAACTGCACCTCACAGCTGATCCCCCAAACTTGCTTCCATAGCCTTAGCATCTCTTTTACATGTCTTTCCTGCTACATGTTTCTTGCAGATGGAAAAAGGAGAGGAGATGAGGCCAATTGCTGGTATTTGTGCTCTGGGCAAAAGAATTGACCTATAAAAGTGTGTGAATATCCATTATATTTTGCAAGATTCTGTTATACTCCTAAAGGCTGCCTTCAACATGGTGGCTCACTGAAATTAAAGACCCCGAGACTCAGGATAGAACCAAAGTGCTCAATCATTCCTATTTGAAACAAGGAACAATGTACACACTAGAGAAGACATTAGCATTTAACAGCAGCACATTTAATCTAGGAACTCCGTGACACACAAGAAAAGGAAATCGGGGAAATACAGTTAAAAGAAAAATTTAGGGGAACAAGACAAAGAAATGGGCTGAGGTTTTGTTTGTTTGTGAACTGAACAGAACCTGATGCAAGTGGAATGTGTTTGTCCCTGTCAGAGGGACTGCTGGAACAGTATCACAGTTGAGCAGAAGCTGCAGTCTTAAGTGCCTTAAAGTGCCTTTTGCAAGAGAAGGAAAAGAAAACATGTCACTGTCTGAAATCTACTCACAGAAAATGTCTAAAAGCAAAATGAGAGAGAAAGGAAAGATTGTCACATGGCCACCCCATTTTCCTTCACTGGGACTTTTCTGGGGACAAATTCATTTGCCCTTTTGTGTGGCTGCCTCATAGGTTAGAGGAGTCCCAGAGCAAATGATTTTCTCAGGATGAGACACGCTTCCAATCATTCTGATTTGTAAGGAAGTCTCCCCTTCACCCTTAGACATTTTTATTTGTAAACAAATTAGAGAAGAAATGCTTTGTTCTGATCCTGGGAGGTGGATGTTTTATGTTTTATGTCTATTTTATGGTTCAGGTCTTCAGAAAGAATAATGAAGACAAAACATTGCTCTGGCTATTTCTAAGATTTTGATCCTGGGTTTTGAATTCTGAATTCAGCTTTAAAAAAAAACAACAACACTTTTCTTTTCTCTCTTCTCTTCTCTTCTCTTCTCTTCTCTTCTCTTCTCTTCTCTTCTCTTCTCTTCGCCTTGCCTTTGCCTTGCCTTTCTTTTCCTTTTTCTTTTTGTGCCTTTAAAGCACTAGTTTTCTTTTTTTTTTAATTAGATATTTTCTTTATTTACATTTCAAATGTTATCCCTAAGGCGGGGCATGGTGGTACACGCCTTTAATCCCAGCATTTGGGAGGTAGACACAGGTGGATTTCTGAGTTCGAGGCCAGCCTGGTCTACAGAGTGAGTTCCAGGACAACCAGGGCTACACAGAGAAACCCTGTTTCACAAAACAAACAAACAAACAAACAAACAAATCAAATGTTATCCCCTTTCCTAGTTTTCCCTCTGAAAATCCCCTATCCCTTCCCCCTTCCCCCTGCTCCCCAACCCACCCACTCCCATTTCTGGCCCAGGCATTCCCCTATACTGGGGCATAGAACCTTCATAGGACCAAAGGCCTCTCCTCTCATTGATGACCGACTAGGCTATCCTCTGCTACATATATACAAAGCACTAGTTTTCAACCTCTGGGTTGTTCTTTGGAAGTTGCATGTCAAGTATCCTGCATATCAGATATTTACATTAAAATTCATAACAGCAAAATTACAGCTATGAATTAGCAACAAAATAATGTTATGGTTAGGAGTCACCACAACAAGAACTGTATTAAAGGATCACAGCATTAGGGAGGTTGAAAGCAATGTTTTAACGTCTTACACATGGAATATTTTTTTCATACCCAGCTACCCTCTGAATGAACATGAACTTTATAAATGAATTTTAAAAAGATTACAGACTTGTGGTAAGAAAAGGGATTTGAAATAAATTGTCTTGCTTCTCTGGTTTCAGATGTCACACACACGTGCACCTGCTTTTCACAGAATGTAAGAATAAAGTCAATTAAAGTCCATGACACAGACCTACTTACACCTGAGCTGATCTTCCTTTAGAAGGGATTAATACACTTCACTCTGAGGTTGGCCACGCTTCCCTCCATCTGCCAGGGGACTTCAGTTCAAATTTCAGTTGTGAAAGATGTGCATTACAGCATCCCGTATCTATTTTGGTATGAGCTTCTGGACATTATTAGTCAACAAACCCTTTTTTTGGACGGCAGCTGTCAGGTGCTGCTAGAGGTGTGAGAGATGTGAGACTATTTAAAGCACAGTGCCTTCTCTTCAAACAGCCCATGGTTCTTTTCTAGGAGGAAGGCAGTTCCATCCACTTAGACTGTCCACCAATACTTCATCAGACAGTTCTTCTCAGGACTAGTATGAAGAGAGATACAGAAAAGATATACCACTTTGAGAACACCAATGAGAAAGATGGGATATGTTATGCTGTATATTATTGACAATGTTTGTTAATAGATAACCTTTTCTCCTCAGAACAGTTCAAGCTCTCTGGGTATGCCATTTCATATATATGGGAATATTCTTCCGTTATACTACATACTTTCTGGAATTAAAAAAAGAAACATTTACTGACTGACTGATTATGGAGCTCAATTCAATGTTGAAAGGCGTAACTCATGTCGCATGATTTCCTGTGTATTATATAGTGCTTAGGGAACACAAATGTATTTTAAGATTATTTAATCACTCAATTTTCCAAAACTTATGTGGTTAGACATTGAAGGAGAATTTGAAGCTACATGAGAAAAAAGAAAGAAAGAAAATTTTTGTGGAACCAATTTTCTCCTTTCTTCCTCTCCCTCCCTTTATTTTCTTTCTCTTCTTCTTCTCTCTTCTTCTCTGACTTCCTCCCCCACCTTTCTCCCCTTCTCATGTCTCTATTAAGGCAGAATCTCTCCTTGACACTCATGCTGACCTCCATGGTCCCTCTTTATCACTTTCTATGTGGAATTTCCATTTTGCATTGGAATCTTGGTAAACAGATGTTTACATTTTCGGTATTATTCTGACCTAGAGAAGCAGGGGAGTGGAAAAATTTCTGTAGAAATGTTGCTTTCTCAAACCTGGCTTATTCGGTTGATCTGCTGCAGGTAGAATATAATTTTGGGCTTTGGATATCTTGAACTTGGTGTTAACATTTGACCTTTATTCTTTAAAAGCAGCATGAGCAATAGTATGAGTTTTTCCTGAGATTCCATCTCACACCAGTCAGAATGGCTAAGATTAAAAATTCATGTGACAGCAGATGCTGGCGAGGTTGTGGAGAAAGAGGAACACTCCTCCATTGCTGGTGGGATTGCAAGCTTGTACAACCACTCTGGAAATCAGTCTGGTGGTTCTTCAGAAAATTGGACATAGTACTACTGGAGGATTCAGCAATACCTCTCCTGGGCATGTGTTCCTGCTTGTGGACGTTGTACATCGTGGTGCGCACTAGGCTCCGCACCACGATGTACAACGTCCACAAGCAGGGGAAGAGAAGCCCCTTGGTCTTGCAAACTTTATATGACCCATCACAAGGGAAGGCCTGGGCCAAGAAGTGGGAGTGGGTGGGTAGGGGAGCAGGGGCGGGGGGGNATAGGGAACTTTCGGGATAGCATTTGAAATGTAAATAAAGAAAATAATAATAATAAAAAGAAAAAGAAACAATAAAAAAATAAAAAAAATAGTATGAGTTTTTAGAGTAACAAAACTCAAAGAATGTATCTCTCTGTATTTATTACAAATAATAAATACATATATATTATTTATTAGATTTATTAGACTTACTTATAGGCTATAGACTAGTTAGTTCAATGATGGCTGCCTATGAGTGTGAGGTCCAAGAATCCAGTAGTTGTTATGTCTATGAGGCTGGATGTCTCACCTGGTCCTCAGTATGTGCTGGAGTCCAAAAGGAGTCAGCTTTAATGCTTTTGAAGGAATGGATATGGTAGCAGAGAGGCTTTCTTCTTCCTTGGCCTTACATAGGCTTCTGGAAGAAGGTATAGCCCAGACTAGCTGTGTCTTCCCTCTCAAAAGATCCAGATTACAAAGGGATCTTCCCACTTTTTAAGGAAGCAAAAATCTCTCACAGGTGTGACCAGCCATTTTTTATTTTAGTTAATTTATGATGTAGTCAAGTTAGACAACCAAACTAGCCATCACAGCAATGTTGATCGGAAGTCAGATAAGAAAACACATTCAGTAAATCTATTTGGGAGTCATTCCATGTCTGTAACTGATCTCATAGCTCCAAATTCCTTTACTCTAAGTTAATGATGGTTCATCAAATCTACAACATAGCACATACTTAAGCTCACAGTGATTCAGAAATCAACTATAGTTAGAATATTCAACTAACTGCTTCTTTATTCTAGTGTCCTGGATGTTCTTTGAAGAAGAAAAAAAGCACCTTTTGAGCAGGCCCTGTGCCTATATCTGCAATGCCAACACATGTGAGGCTGAGGCAAGAATATTGTGCGTTTTAGACAAACAAATCGGGGTTACAATGTAAGACTTCATCTCAGAAACATAAGAAACACACTAACTTATTGGTCCTGAGTTTTGCCTCTATTAGTAAATCATTTGTTCACTTCTACTTTTCCTAATGGTCTTCCTTGGCAATAAAAGCAGCGGGTATGCAGTTGCTTCAATTATAAATATTTCATGTTTATTGTTTAAGATATCAACTCTGAGAATCATTGTCTTGTAATTAAAAAGGAGAAGAAGAAGGAAAAGAAGGAGGAGGAGAAGGAGGAAGAGAAGGAAAAGGAAGAGGAGGGGGAGGAGGAGGGAAAAGTAGAGGAGGAGGAGGAGGAGGAGGAAGAAGAAGAAGAAGAAGAAGAAGAAGAAGAAGAAGAAGAAGAAGAAGAAGAAGAA
>NC_034597.1:40611397-40618332 GCF_900095145.1 Mus pahari
AAGAAGAAGAAGAAGAAGAAGAAGAAGAAGAAGAAGAAGAAGAAGAAGAAGAAGAAGAAGAAGAAAGAAGAAGAGAAGAAGAGAAGAAGAAGGGGACTGGTGAGATGGCTCAGTGGTTAAGAGCACCTTCTGTTCTTCCAGAGGTCCTGAGTTCAATTCCCAGCAACCACATGGCAGCTCACAACCATCTGTAATGGGATCTGATGCCTTCTTTTGGTGTGTCTGAAGAGAGTATTTGTGTACTCATATACATAAAATAAATAAATAAAATATTTTTAAAAAGAAGAAGAGGGAGAAGGAGGAGGAGGAGAAGGAGGACAAAGAGGAGGAGGAGGAGGAGGAAGATGAGGAAGAGGACACAATTGTCCAATAAGTGAAGCACAAGTCATGGCTGCCATTATGGACAGAGTTATTCCTGATGAACAATTCATTTGGAATAAAAGGATCTATTCCATGAAAGACATGATCTCTTTGATGAGCATGACATTTAAAGGGGGTTTGTATAACCCATCTCACAAGGATACTTTTATTTCTATAAAATGAAGATTTCTTTTATGTAAATGTTTGAGCCTGAGAGTTTCAAGGACTCCACTAAGGACTGCACTGCTTTAGACACCTGTGTTACTCTGTGTCTGCCTCAGCCCTCCCCTCTCGTGCCTTGCCTCTTCAATGCAAAGGACAAAAATCTATTTACTACAGTTGAATGGTGGAATTCAGGGCCTAAAGACAACAAAGAGTGAGTAAGAGGTGAAACAATAAAAAGATAACGTAAGTCTGCAGTATTTTTTCCTTCTCTTATGAAAATATTTTTAGATAAGATAGAGAAGTCAGTGAATTTGTGTGGGTGATTCTGGATTAAGTGTTTAAAATGTAGAAACATAAACACAGAAAATTCTAGTGTATTTTGAACTTAAAAGCAACTCCTGTGTATAAAAATTTTATCAGTCCAAATACATGCTTAAGGATAATAGTTTTATGACAGAATTTATTCTACCTATTTACCTTATCAATGAACTGTACACCAAATAATTTAGTAAGTTTACTAGCAGCGAAGAAGTACAAGATTGGTCCTGCCAAATGTTCTGAAGGTTTTTGGATGTAAGAAAACCTGAAAAAGCACAAAATGGATTCTACCTTGGTGCCATTATTTATACCATTATTCTCACCACAATCAGTAACTTCATTGAATAATTAGAGTCAGTAGCATATTCCTTTGAATATTACTCCATACCAAAGACTACTGCTCAGAAATTCAACTTAAAAAATCAAAATAAACCAGGAAGTTCCTACCTGCAGAATTAGTCAAATATTTAGGGAAGAAGGCTTTGGAAGAAACTGGAAGACTCATGTGAGTCAAGGTTGAGGAATGCCAGGAAGGGAAGACAGTCTTCCAGAGCAAGGAATTAAATATCCAGTTCGCAAATGACACCTTCTTCTCCCCTCCCCATGACTACACCTCCAGTAAGAGGAAGACAATTCAAAGGGTTGGGAGGGAGGAGAACTAGTTAAACACAGCCCTTGAAGAAAACGTTTCCACGAGTGTGTTGTCCTTTTTCATTCTGTCCCAGTGCCTCCTGCCCTTGCTGCAGGTTCCATTTCAAGTGAAAACCAGTTAGACTCCAGTAAAAGCATCCTCCACCAACACCAGCACTAGGTCTGAACAAGATCTGCCAGCTCTTTGTCAAAACTTCTTGNTCATGTCTTTGCAAGACCAGAGATGCAATTTCTGTGGGGGTCAGAATACCTGCTAAGAATAGGCCTCTACAGAACACCGTAGTACAGAACATGAGTTTCTCCCACACAGACGTCAGGTGGATAGGGATTCTGCTTAAAGGGTTTTTATTTATTTAATTTTTAAATATGATTTTATATGTACAGGTGGCTTGTCTGCATATATGTGTGTTTTCCACGTGTGTGATTGGTGCCCATGGATTACAGAAGAAGAAGTCATGCGCCCTGGAACCAGACTTACAGACTGTTGTGTGCTGAGATGAAGGTGATGAGAGTTGACCACAGGTCTTCTCCAAGAGCAGGCAGTGTGGTTAATTTCTGTACCCTCCTTTAGCTTCAGCAATGTGCATTTTAGCAGATTCCTATGGAATATTTGCAGCAGAAATCAAGGAATTTTATAATTACTAGTGGCTAATAAGTGATATTAGTCAGGGAGAAAGGAAGGAAAACTGTAGCTATCAACTATGCAGACACTATTTGAAATAGGAATGTCAGTATGTCAGCTTGCCTGGTGGCAAGTGGCATGACTAGTGCTTAGTAATACTCTAGTATCTTAAATAATCAAAACAAGGACATATTTCAAACAGTATAAATCCTTATAACTTATTTCCAAGTGCTAACTTATACAAACTATATTTGCAATAAACCACAATTGGCCTTTGGCTAATGATAAAAACCCATGGGATGCTTATAATTAATTGTGAGGATAAACAAGAGCTGATGGCAGTAGGGTCATACTGGCTACAGAGTCAAGAGTTGACCAGTGAGAGCCAGCACAGATAGTTCTTCTGTAACTTCTATAACAGTAAGAATGCTGAAAGGCAAAGTGACATCAATACATCATTATTTCTTCTATGTTTCATACAGAGCTGAGAGGCAAATGGTGACTGTGAGTTTAGCCAGCTGTCACTGTGTATGTCTTAGGCACATCCTAACTTCCAGGTTACATGGAGCATCTCCTAGCTGACTATAAGGTTCAATGTCAATTAATACTATGTATCTCCTTCTTGGTGGCACCTAAAGGTTGGTGCATTGTCTTAGTTTCCAAGACCAAACTCACTATGGAGGCAGTCAATTTTATGCTCCCTTCAATAAGAGTCATAAGAAACAAAGGCTCTGGTACCCTTTGCCTTCTGCTTTTTTATGTACCCAGCTTGTCCTCCTTTTTAAATTCTTTTTTCAACAAGAGCAAGAAACTCAAAAAGAGATTCTGGGCAGCTGGTTTCAACAATGGAGAATGACATTAAGGAACTGATGTACTTTGAAGTATTTCTACCCCCTTTAAAATAGCTTTTAATTAATTAATTCTATTTGTACAAATGTTTTGCCAGATTTATAGGTGACCTTCTGCTATATGCATACGTTGCCCAGCAAGAACAGTAGAGGGCAGCAGATTCTGACACACTGGCATACAGATGGCCATGAGCTGGCATTTTTGTGGTTATTGGAAAACAAGCTCAGATCCATTTGAAGAGCAGGAAGTGTTCTTGACTGCTGAGTTATTTCTCAAGCCATTTTCTGCTCATTTTAGTGATAATCTCATTCTGCATGCCAAGTTTTTCCTGCCAAAACTTTTCCTATGAGTGATATTTGAATGGCTGTTGTTTATTTTGCTTTTGAAGTTGGGTGTTTTAACTAACTCCCTTGTGACTCAAAAGATTTATCCAGCTAGAACCAAGTTTTAGCAAATTATTGACAGATCTAAAAAAAGAATTGCAGGATTCCCAGTTAAATTTGTATTTCTGACTTCATGTAATATCAGGATAAGTATGGCCTAGGTGTTTTTATTTATACTAGTTTATTAAAACAATTGTTTTACATATATGGCTGGTTTTCTGCATGTACATATATGTGCACAACTTCCCTGCCTGATGGCCACAGAGTAAATAAAGTTGCTTTGGATTTCCTGGACTTACAAAAGGATATGAGGTATTTGTGGGATGGAAATCAAATGCCAGTCCTCTGGAAAAGCAGGAAGTGATCTTTACCACTATTCACCTCTCCAAGGCATATATTAAATATTTTCTAATTGAGTATTTACCATTGGATAACTGGGGTATACTGTTAAACATTAAATATAGATAAATTTAAATTTAGATGAGAATTCTCTAAATAGAGGATTGCTAAATCTATCAATCCCCAAACTTTTTCCTGAGCTCATTGCCTTATTTATTAATAGCTCTTGGTGTGTGTACAGACATGATTTATGTATATTTATACCCCCAAGCACACCACATACACATAAACTGTTAAAAGGCGATAACCATAATGTGTGAATTTATTGATTTTATGTGAAAAGAACACTTTTCTTGGTCTACAGTTTTCGTGTATGTTGAGGTGGGGGAGAACAGATTTACATCACTGCCATGTGCTACCAGCAGCTTTTGAGATAAACTGTAGAGAGGTTTAAAGTAGTGGCGGTTCCTCAGAAAATTCTACATAGTACTACCTGAGGACCCAGCTATACCACTTCTGGGCATACACCAAGAAGATGCTCCAACATGTAATAAGGACACATGCTCCACTATGTTCATAGCAGCCTTATTTATAATATCCAGAAGCTGGAAAGAACCCAGGTGCCCCTCAACAGAGGAATGGCACAGAAAATGTGGTACATTTACACAATGGAATACTAAGTTCTTTGGCAAATGGATGGAACTAGAAAACATCAGCCTGAGTGAGGTAACCCAATCACAGAAAACCACACATGAAATGCACTCACTGATAAGTGGTTATTAGCCTAGAAATTCAGAATACCCAGGATACAATTCACAGACCACATAAAGCTCAAGAAGAAGGAAGACCATAGTGTGGATACTTCTGTCCTTCTTAGGGGGGTCAAAATACCCATGGGAGGAGATACAGAGACAAAATTTGGAGCAGAGACTGAAGGAAAGGCCATCTAATGACTGTCCCACTGGGAATCCGTTCCATATACAGTTCCCAAACACAGACACTATTGTGGATGCCAACAAGTGCTTACTGACAGGAGCCTGATATAGCTGTCTCCTGAGAGGCTCTGCTAGTGCCTGACAAATACAGAAGTGGATGCTCACAGCCATCCATTGGACTGGGCACAGGGCTAGAGAAAGGTCACAAAGAAGTGAAGGGGTTTGCAGCCGAGGAACAACAATATGAACCAATCAGTACCCCCAGAGCTACCTGGGACTAAACCACCAACCAAAGAGTGAACATGGAGGGACTCAAACCCCCAGCCACATATGTAGCAAAGGATGGCCTTGTGGGACATCAATGAGAGGAGAGGCTTTTGGTCTTGTGAAGGCTCTCTGCCCCAATATAGGGGAATGCCAGGACAGAGAAGCGGGAGTGGGTGGGTTAGTGAACATGAGGATGGGGGGATGGGATAGAGGGGTTTTTGGAAGGGAAATGAAGAAAAGGGATAACATTTGAAACGTAAAGAAAGAAAATATCTAATAAAAATTAAGGAAAAAAAAGTAGGGCTGACCACTGAGGATAAAGGATTTATAAATGAGTTTCAGAAGAGATTGTTTGATATCTATGGCACAGCAGACATAATTTGCTGGAAGGAGGAGAGAAGTTTACCGTGAGAAAGAGTTATCTTGAAAGAAAAAAGCAACGGAGTGCCAAGTCAGTCTAGCTAGTAGCATTCTGCATTTCTGACTTACAAATGTAATGACAGGAGACACATAGTCAGAGACAGGAAGATGTCAAAGAAGTTCTGACTGGATAGTTTGTGGGTGGGTCAGGCTGTGGATGTGAGGGAACAGAAGTGTATCTTGCTATCTCTTCTATTTCTCTTGAAACTCTGGGTGCATTATATACCATTCAGGTTGTTTTCATTAGGCCTATTAATTACCAGAATTTTGGTTTAGCTGACCCAATTTTGTGTATGAACTGGGACCTTACCACACTATAGAACTTTATATAATGAGAAAACATGACCTGATTTTCAAACCATTGACTTTAAAAGGAAATGCTGAAACATAACGTAGTTGGGTGTGGCTGATCTGGCAGGAGACCTGGTCACCTCAATGCATTATCTATTAAGTTGAACACACATAGAGTACAGATTTCATCCATCAATTAAATTTAATCATATTCTATTCAAAAAACATTTCCTGGCTACCATTCAAATATACAAAACTGTTCTGAAGGGAAGTGGGAGGAATATGGTGACAGTGAATATTTGTACACAGTAAAAAGTGTGGGAGCCAAAGGTGGGCAAGTGCTTATAAATCACACACACACACACACACACACACACACACACACACACACACACTCACATGCTCTTGGGATTAAAATGACCATCATGAAGAAGGACGAAGGGAAAATGCTGTGGGATCTGTTCTAGAACTCAGATTCCAGATACTTTTCCCCCTTTACAAATAGGAGAATGAAAGGGGAAAGTGAATCCCTGAGAAGCTCAGATGGTGGGCATGGATATCCCTGCCTAAAGTTATTGAACCAGCTGTACTCCTGAATCTTCAACTCACAAGGGATCCTAGTACTTTTTAGAGCTCCTGTTTAGGTTCCGAGGTAACTTACATGGCAAGGTTTGAAGCCACCCACAGAGTTCTAAAAGAGCTCTTCACTGAAGACCAATACACATGGTCAGAAATTGCATGCCTTTCCCATTTTTTGGTGTCTTTCCTTGGCATCAAGTTGTCTATTGAGCTTCAGTGTGTCTCTCTCAGCCAAGCATCTTCTGAGCAGGCAGCTGCAGAGCAGGAGGCAGCAAATCCTTAGCACATCATTCAGAAAGACTCAGAGCCCGCAGGAAGGTTTCATAGTGTCAGAATGCTGCTCCTATTCAGAGTAGAGTTATAAAGCCAGCCTGGCTTGCTCTTATGGATACAGTAGAATTTGTGACATTGGCTGTACTAATGAACTACACACTTATGCAACTGCCTTAATATTGATTGCAAAACTCCTCAAGGCTCACCAAGTCTAAGGCAGCTACAGCAACAGAGCCAATTAGGGCAATGTGGATTTGCCTTTGTTTTCTTGAGAGGCCCCTGACTACGCATAGTGGATCTTTGTGGCTGGACCTTCAGCCTATGGTCATTTGTCACTATAGAAGTGTTTTTATGCTAAATGCAAGTTCGTAGTAGAAATGAGGAAAATGAGCTCATCTTCTAAGATAAAGTTTCCCTTGTGAATATCAGGTGTACTGCTTCATCCTATTCAGTAGTTTTAAAGTTATCTTTCAAGTTGTATGT
>NC_034597.1:40619112-40642257 GCF_900095145.1 Mus pahari
AAAAAACAAAAAACAAAAAACAAAAAACAAACAAACAAACAAAAAAACCCCATATAGTCCACAATTGACTGATGCTACAGATACTTCAAACTGCTCTTTGTAGTTTGAGGGACGTGCATATTGGAACTATGTGGACATGGATTTTTCAGTACATGATATTCAAGTCTTTCAAACTGCTCTCAGGTCTCCGTTGTTTTAGTTGTTCCTCCACTCTTAGAATTAAATAGAATTCATATGGTGTCGAGGGTGGTGACGTGGATCATGGCTTACTAAGGGTCTCCTTATCCCCACCTCTCCATGTGACTCAATGATGCCCTTTATCTCATTTGGAAACACGTTCACCAAGTAAGTGTTTAGAAAATTTCACAATTAAGTCTATGGCTAGTTACATTTACTTTTAACATTGCTGTTTATGGTTCTTGAAGATTGACTATGCCAGAGTGACAAAGAAGGAGATGCTGGACTGTGTCAAAGATAATGCTTGGCAGAACAGCTTTATCTGCCCACCGCTGGCAGAAATGCAACAAATTACTCAGACAACAGCAGAATCCATCAGGGTTCCTTGATAGCAAGTAACAGACAAAGTGGTATTGATTAGCTCCCCAAGGAATGCATTTAAACTAGGTGGAGGAATATCTGCTCTCTGTCAGGGATTTGGTTAGAGTATGTGAGAACTAACCAGCCTGGAGAGACACAGACAGAGTAGCACCAAAGATGCAGTGTGAACAGAAAGTAGAAGAATAACTTCCTTCAGCTCCTTAAGTACNCCAATGTCTGAGATAGTTTAACCTGAGACGCAGATGCTCATAAACAGTGACATTGTCCCTCTTCCCTTCTCCCTGCAGAGCAGCCTAAAGACAATCCTGGCTTTTCAGCTAAGATCTGCTCAGCATTTCCTCTCTCCTGGGCACTTGGCCACATAGGGGGTATAGTGTAGAGGAAAGAAAGCAAAGGCCAGAGAGGACAAAGCATGGCTACAGGGTTTGTTTAGGGTTAAGAATATTAGCATCAACCTGACTGTGGTCTGATTTTTCTTCCATATTTTCTGGTGTCATGCAGCTCGCCTTGTTTGATGCTCAACTCCTAAGAGCAGTGATGGGGACCTGCACTGAGCCTGAGAGAAGGAGGGATTTGAAGGTCATCTGCTAATTCCTCTGAGTGGCAGGCTGCTTGCTGCTGCCATTCCTACAGGCCATCATCAGTTTCTTTTAAAGTTCAGATGTTGTTTCCAATGGTGGAGAAAAAGAGCTGGAATCACCTGGAGATTTTAACAGGGAAAAGAAATCAGTCTCAAGGGTACAAAGAAATGGATCAACTCTCTCCTACCTCCTTTCTCTGTGAGGCAGTCAAGGAGGTCATCATACTTCTGGTTTAACTTAAAGCAGGTTATTTACAAAATACATCCACGTAACAATATGACATGCTTGGTTTGCCTATAGGACTCAATCATTGGAATTGTCAGCTCCTTCAACCTGTTTTTCCCATCCACTATGAGCAGACCAACTCTGATGCCCTCCTGTGTGGCTTTCTGTACCATTCTCTTCCTCACCTTGGCTACAGGATGTGGAGCTTTCCCAAAGGTGGAAAGGAGGGAGACAGCACATGAATATGCAGAGAAAGAGCAGTCCCAGAAGATGAACACAGATGACCAAGAAAACATCTCCTTTGCTCCAAAGTACATGCTGCAGCAGATGTCCTCTGAAGCTCCAATGGTACTATCTGAAGGACCTTCAGTGATACCATTACATAAAGTATTCTCAGTCGACAAAGAGAGTCACCTTCCAGGAGCTGGGCTTCTGCATCCTACCAGCCCTGGTGTTTACTCTTCCAGTGAGCCTGTGGTCTCAGCCAGTGAACAAGAACATGGCCCTAGCCAGCTTGAAACAATGTCTTCTGAGCACAGCCTTTCCAAGGCCATGTTAACTCTTGCTGTATCTCCACTTGCTTCTCTGAATCCTGACCAGGAGGGGCCCTATAACAGTTCTAGCACCCAGCCTATTGTAGAAGCAGTCACAGATGTAACACATAGTTCCCTGGAGTATTTAGACAACCAGTTATTTGCAGCTAAAAGTCAGGAAGCAGTTAGCTTAGGAAATTCACCTTCTTCCTCTATAAATACCAAAGAACCTGAGAAAATCAAAGCAGATGCAGCAGCCATGGGAACTACTGCCTTTCCTGGTGCTGATTCTACAAGAGACACAGAGCCTGATAAGGAGAGGCCCTCAGAGATGGCAGCTGATGATGGCCAGAGCACTACCACCAAGCATTTGGTGACAGTCCCCAAGAATGTCCTGACTATTGAGCCAACAGCTGGCAGTATTTTAGGGGGCCCTAAGGTCACAGTGAGTGTCAGCACAGCTGGCCCAGTCTCTTCTGTCTTCAGGGAGGAGTGGGATGACACCACATTTGAGAACATAAGTCAGGGGAGGCCCCCAGAGCCAGGAGACAATGCAGGGACTCAAGTGAGAACAAAGCCACCACATGGGACCTATGAGAGCTTTGAGGGGACTGAGGAAAGCCCCCCTTCCACAGCAGTTATAAAGGTGGCTCCAGGGCTCCTGGGAGGAGAACCAGCCTTGGGAACAGCCCTGGTGACTGCACTGGGGGATGAGAGGTCACAAGTCTTGACCCATCAAACTTCCTTCACTCCCATGAGTCTGGCAGGAGACCCTGAAGTTTCCACCATGAAGCTGTTCCCAAGTGCAGGAGGCTTAGGAGCCTCCACAGGAGGGGACAAGACCCAGCTCTCCTCAGAGACTGCAGTTTCTACCTCTCAGTATGAGTCTGTGCCACAGCAGGAAGCAGGAAATGTGTTAAAAGGTATGAGAAGAAAGTAGAACATTAAAACAACATTAAAACATATGCAAAGTTCAATTGATTTGGAAACTGTCAGTTTGGATCTTTTTTTTTTCAATGAGGTTGGGAATTTAGCTCAGTGGTAGAGAGCTTACTTAGCAAGCACAAGGCCTTGGGTTTGGTCCTCAGCTCTGGGAAAAAAAAAAAAAAAGTTATATTTGAAATTTTTTGAGATGGGATCTTAAAAGGATTCTTTGAATTTACTGTGTTCCTGCCTTTGCCCCTAACTGCTAGGACTGCAGATGTGAGTCACTGTGCCTGGCTGGTTTTATTTTGTTTATTTTGGTTTTGAGATAGGATCCCACTGTAGTTCTGACTTGCCTTGACTTGTCCTGTTTGACTTCAAACTTGTGACTCTCCTCCTCCATCTATCTCCTTACTGATAGGGCACAGATATGTGCAGACATATTTGGCTTTGGTTTGTTTATGTATTCATTCATTCATTCATTCATTCATTCATTCATTCATTTATTCACTTTACATCCTGATCTTCCTTCCCCCCACTCTTCCCAGTCCCACCCTCACATCCCTTGTATTCCATTCCCCCTTCCCTTCTCCTCAGTTAAAGGGAGAGCCCCACACCTTGGGTACCAACCTTCCCAGGCATGTCAAGTTATGGTAGGATTAAGCACATCTTCCACTGAGGCCAGGCAAAGCAGCTCAGCTAGTTTAAAGGGATCCAAAGGCAAGCAACAGAGGCAGAGACAGTCCCTGGTCTGTTAGGGGACCCACATGAAATCCAAGCTGCACATCTGCTACAAATGTGTAGGGGTCTAGGTCCAGACCATTCATCTTTTTGGTTGGTGGTTCTGTCTCTATGAGACCTCACTGGCCCAGGTTAGTTGGCTCTGTATGCCTTCCTGTGGTGTCCCTCAGCTCCCTCACTCCTTCCCTTGACTCTTCCACACGGCTCCCTGAGCTCCTCCTAATGTTTGTCTGTGGGTTTGTGCATCTGTTTCCATCAGTTCTTGAGTGAAACCTCTAGGATAACAGTAATGCTATGATCCTGTCCATGTGGTTCTATTTTTTAATAGTGTCTTAGAAAGATTTACTCAAGATTTAATTAAAGGCAGAAATAGTAAAATAAATCATGTATATTCCATAAAAATTATACCCCTCTCAGAAGTCAAGGTCTTCACCTGGGGACAATTTGTATATACTCCAACTCACATTTGTATACTTAACAGTGTTTGCAGATGTTTTTAGCTGTTTTTGTTGATTCTTACTGCATATGTCTCCTGGGTAGGTGCCAGAGATGTTTTAGAATTTTCTGTGGGACAGCATCCAGAAGCAATGGCCTCAGACAATTTATCAATAGCATTGAAACCATTGTAGTTCAAGAATTTTCAATTGTTTTATCATGAAAATATATTAACACATTTGAAAATATGAAAGAAACAGTTATATTTTAAATAATTTAGCAACAATGTATTATTCTTATTTAGACATTGTTGCAAAATGTATGCATATCTTTGGCATTTCTTACCAAAAATAACTAGGTAGATGTTTATCTTGTAGAATTAACTACTTGGGTTCTCTGACCTTCCTTTCCAAAATTTAGTCATCTAGAATTAATATATGGAGAAATGTAAATCATCTACCTGCTTCATTTCAAAATTTCCACATCATTGAATATTAAGAGCTGGAGAAACTTATTTGCTGTTGATGAATTAGATTTTTTCTTTCCTCATGTTGTTGGATATATAATATCATCTGGAACAGAAGGCTCTGCATAAAGTGTATATGCTCAGATTTGTAACATGGCTTATACAGTTTTGTTGATGTGTAATTAAAATGGTAAAATTGTCAGTTGACAAACAGTAAAAGGATATTAAATAATTTACATTTTTATTAACATTTTAGGTTTTGAGACAGAACCTCGAGCAGTTTAGATTAAGAATCTTTTTGAACTCCTGATTCTCTCCCTGTCACCTCTGAGTATCCTAATTATAGTTCTGCATTACCATGTTCAGCTTCTAGTTTATTTTAAAGACTGAAATAGCTGTAAAATGAGATTTTCTATAGATGCTTCCAGAACATATTTTATAAGTTGTTTTGAAAACAGTTCACAGCATTCATGTTTCTAGAACATGAAGACATGTTGTTCCAGGGTATGTCTTATACAATTAAATCCATATTGCTATGTTTTAAGGCTTATAGGAGCTTCTTCAGATACAAGCTAAAAGGTAAAATGGATAATAATAGGCTATTTTCATGATCAAATACTCTCTCAGTAATACTCTCATTTACCTACTGCTCTGTGAACAGGCTCAGTGATTGAGATCTCAGACTCCTCTTGCAGAGGTCTTGAGTTTGCTTCCCAACACCCACATTAGATGGCTCCAGGGAATCCAAGCATCTTCTTCGGGGCTCCATGGACACATAAAATAAAATAATTGTGAAAAAGATGTCCACTGTGAACCTGCTCTGCGCAAAGTACCGTGCTTTGTGTTTGGAACATAAAGAGTTTGCCTGTTTCAAAAAGAAAAGAAAAAGCTAGTAGATAAATACCATTGTTCTTGTTTAGTAGTTAAGGAAACTGAAGTTCATTGCTCAGTTTGTGAAGTTTGTTGTTCAAGATAAGCCCAACATGGGATCCAGCTCAATGGGAGGTCCCAAGGCCTGACACTATTACTGAGGCTGTGAGGCTGTGGAGAGCTCACATAAAGGGATCTGTCATGCCTGTCCTCTGAAAACCCAAAAAGCAGCTGAAAGAGTCAGATGCAGATGTTTTCACCCAACCAATGGACAGAAGCAGCTGACCCCTGTTATTGAATTAGGGAAAGTTGAAAGAAGCTGAGGAGAAAGGCGATCCTGTAGGAGGACCAGCAGTCTCAAATTAATCTGGACCCCTGAGATCTCTCAAACACTGGACCACCAAACAGACAGCATATACCAGCTGATATGAGGCCCCCAACACACATACAGTAGAGGACTTCCAGGTTTGTGTTCATCCAGAGATGATGCACCTAACCCTCAAGAGACTGGAGGTCCCAGGGAGTTTAGAGATCAGGTAGGGTGGGGGGTAGGGGCATCCACGTGGAGATGGGGTAGGGTGGGGTGGGGAGAAGGTGTGGGATGTGGAGCAGACAGAGGGTGGATGGGGGTGGGGAGTAGAATATGTAGTGTAAAAAGTAAATTAAAAATTAAATTAAATAAAAAAAAAATGCCTGCAAGAGACTACTCCTCAATAGGTCCACAGCCTCCTTTTCCTAATAACCTTTCTCTCTTACCTCTGGTTGGTGGGGTAGAAGGGAGGTTGAAACATTTAAGAACTCAAAATGAAGTAAGTTTTGAAAAAAAAAATCACAAAGCTAATGAGTAGTTGAATCAAACTTCAGACTCAAGTAAACTGACTCTTTGATCTGCATTCTTGACCACTGGGTTATAGGTTTCTATGAGTGGCATTCTTCTTTAGCACATGTGGAGGGTAAATTAGGAGCACAGTCCACATTATCTGTCCAACCCAGAAACTAGGTGAACACTGGTTATTGTAATTACTGGGTTTTTTGTATTTGTTTGTTAATTTTTAAAATGCTAATTTTCTTTCCACCTTTTAGGTATGCAAAAGTGAACAATAATATGCAAAAGTACTTCTGAAATATTTTAATGTGACATAGTTCTGCGTAATTTGTTTCTCAACAGACTGATTCAGTTAATATTCAACTATGTCTGAGAAGCTCAGAGCCATCTTCCTATTTTGTTTCAATTTTATTCTAGACTTTTTGTTTGTTTATTTGTTTTTACATAAACTTCTTTACTTCTGCCTTATATTACCCCACAACTCCCCAAGCAGCAATAGTAACATTGTTTACTGGTGCTTGATTCCCAAGTTCTCTTTGTTGTTTCAGTCTCTGAAAGAGCTGGCTGCCCCTTTTCTATTTATTAACTTTGTAGTGAATTTAATATATAGGAATTTGGTCTACTTTAAAATGTCTCCCTCCTTTTCAGACATCACTCAAGAGATGACAATGGCCACTCAAGAAACAGATGCCACATTACCTGTGGTGACACACGAGCATATGGCCACCATTGAGAGTCCCAGAGGCAGTGGGGAGCCTGAAGAGGGCACGCTGTCCTCTCTTGTGTCTGCTGATGCTGAGCTGTCCAGAAGATGGGAGTCTCTGGCCATGACAGCCTCCACCACTGTTGTCCCATTGTCTCTCAAACTTACCTCTTCCATAGAAGGTCAGTAGGGGAGTTCAGTGTTTGAGGGAGGAGTGTGGATCTTTACTGTTAACTACTGGAATGAGAGCGGTAGCTGGCCCTTTCTCCAGCATACACATGTTCCCTACCTGGAAAGATTGTCAACTCTCTTTGCTTGTAGAAATGTGTTATAGTATCAACAGATAAGGCAGACCCTTCCCTTGGTTCCCAAGTCTAAGCCTACTGAGGGCTCCTGCGTAAAAGCCAGGGTAGGGAAACAAAACTAACAAGGACTTGGGATTGAAGCCACCATTGGCCCTGTCTAAGACTGGGGCCCCAGGCAAGCTTCTGAATGTTTGTAAGCCTCTGTTCATTTCCAGTAACGTCTACCTAGGTTATTGTGAAAAAGTTAACAGTGAAAAGGAGTTCCTATATCCTAGGCCCTCAAATGCCCTTTTCTTTTGAAAAAGTTGTTCTTAATTGTATTAAATTTAGTTTTATTTTTTTATTAAAATAGAATCTTTGAAACAATACATTCTGATAACAGTTTACCCTCCCCGACTCCTCCCAGATTTTTTACTTTCCCAATCCTCCAAATCCTTACATGTTCATTCTCTCTCTCATTCGAACTAAAGTAGGTATCTAACAATAAAAATACTATAAAACAGAACAAATAAAACATAAAGGAAGAAAACAATCAGAAGAAAAAGAGCCAGAGACAACGCACTAGAAATACTTAGAAAAACAGAGACAAAAATGTTCCCACATGTGTATTTCTACGTCACGCCACTGGTGCCGCATCTGCGTGGTCAGAAAACACCTTGGACTGGGTTCGTACTGAAGGGCTAAACATCCTAATATTAGGATAAGCTGCAAGGAAGAAACAAATGCCCTGGCGGTTTGTGCCGATCAGAACATTATTTATTAATTGGACACGGGAGGACCCTTAACCCTCTCCCATGTCCCTCTATGTCTCTCTGTGTCTCTCTCAATGGCGCGCGGTCCGATCATGAGCGGAGCTGTGTCCAGAAGGCGGGTCCAATGAGTGGGCGGTGACGACGTCAGTGGTTGGTCAGGGCGACGAGTGGGCGGTGATGACGACGACGCAGGGCGGTCTGATTCTGGGAGGTCCGGGGAGCAACTCTTAGCGCATCTGCAGGGGGCGCAATACAATGTTTAGAGGGAGAGTGGTCAGTGGAGGTGAGAGACCCCAACACCCACACACATAAATACAACACATAAATAAACACAAAACCTGAAGGTAAGATGTATTTGCAAAGGGTTTGTAAGGAAGAAGAAGAAGTCCCAGTAAAGCATAATGAGGCAAAGCACCTCTTAAAATGTCACAGAATCCATTCTGTGTTGGCCATCTACGGCTGTGCTTGGGTTCTGGCCTTAGCAGTGATTTGTACACCCAGTGAGACTCAGTTGGAGAAAACCGGTTTTTCCTTTGCTAGACATTATCAATTGGAGATAGCTTCTAGATTAGGAATAGAATGTTGTGTTCACTCCCCTTTTAGTGCTAGGTCCCTTGTGGCCCAGACCTGTGCAAGCCTTGTTCTTCCTGCCATAGTAGTCTCCATTTCTCTGTGTTTAGAAGACCTTTTCCTTGGAGTCTTCCATTCCCTTTGGCTCTTATAGTCTTTCCACCCCTTCTTCTGTAGGGTTCCTTGAGTCCTGAGGGCAGGAATTTGATGGAGACATCCCATTTAGGGATTTGTATTCCAAGGTATCTCACTCTCCACATTTTCCAGTTGTGGGTCTCTGTATTTGTTTCCATCTGCTGCAGGAGGAAACTTCTTTGTTAATGGCTGAGCAAGGCATTCATCTATGAGCATAGCTGAATGGCATTTCATTCCTATATTCCTTTAGCAGAACAGTAGTACCTGTTTCCCCCCCTAGGTTACTGGTCTATCTCAGGCAAGTAGTTTTCTCAGGTGGTGGCAAGGATGGGTTTTATCTCAAGGAGAGGGCCTTAAATCCAGCCTGAGAGTAGTTGGTTACTCTCTGATTTTAGCAGGCAGGTCACCAATGTCAATCAAAGGGTTTGAAACTTGGTTAGTATTTTCTCTTTTCTTTTGCAGAGTAACACCTAGTGCCATGAACACTAGTCAGTAGGGATGAATAAAGGCTTGAGGTAGGCACCAGCTTGACTTCTCGATATTCTACGAATGTTGCCTTTAGTAATATGGCCTTGCTATCAGTTAATGGAAACCAGCCAATAGTCTGGGTTGTTTGGGAATTCCCATGAGAACTAGATTAGATACAACCTGTTCCTGGAAATGAAGGCTTTCTTTGGTGATGAGGGACATCACCTTGGGGCTCTGTCTTCCTTCTTCATCTGGCGATCCATTTAGATCACTTTCAGAGGTGCGTATGTTTTAGGAATCTTGTACTTTATTAGGTTTCCATTTCCCTGAAATGGCCCTTAGGTTTAGCTGTTGCCCCTCCCATTATTCCCTCCCTTTTCCTAGTTCCCATCCACCTTCCCATTTCATTCTCCTCTTCCAGTCCCCACCCTTTGTCCACCCATAACTATCTATTCTATTTCCCTTTCTGAGTGGGATCCAGCCCTCTCCTCTGGCCTTTTGCTCTATACCCCACCACTGTGATTAAACGGATTGTAGCCTCCTTATCAAAGACTTAATAGCTGACATCCACATATAAATAAATACATACCATATTCATCTTTTTGGGTCTGGGCCACTTCTCTCAGATTGATTGTTTTCTAGATGCATCCATTAAGCTGTGAATGTCATTATTTAATTTTTTTCCAATTTCTATTAGGTATTTACTTCATTTACATTTTAAATGCTATCCCCAAAGTCCCCTATATCCTCCCCTCCCCCCGCTCCCCTACCGACCCACTCCCTCTTCTTGGCCCTGGTGTTCCCCTGTACTGGGGAATATAAAGTTTGCAAGACCAAGGGGCCTCTCTTCCCAATGATGGCTGACTAGGCCATCTTCTCCTACATATGCAGCTAGAGACACAAGCTCTGGGGGTACTGGTTAGTTCATATTGCTGTTCCACCTACAGGGTTGCAGACGCCTTCAGCTCCTTGGGTACTTTCTCTAGCTCCTCTATTGGGGGCCCTGTGTTCCATCCGATAGCTGACTGTGAGCATCCACTTCTGTGTTTGCCAGGCACTGGCATAGCCTCACAAGAGACAGCTATATCAAGGTCCTTTCAGCAAAATCTTGCTGGTGTATGCAGTAGTGTCTGTGTTTGGTGGCTGATTATGGGATGGACCCTGGGTGGGGCAGTTTTCAATGGTCCATCCTTTCATCTCAGCTCCCTGCTTGTGGACGTTGTACATCGTGGTGCGGAGCCTAGTGCGCACCACGATGTACAACGTCCACAAGCAGAGTTTCATGTGTTTTACAAATTGTATCTTGGGTATTCTAGGTTTCTGGGCTAATATCCACTCATCAGTGAGTGCATATTATGTGAGTTCTTTTGTGATTGGGTTACCTCACTCAGGATGATACCCTCCAGATCCATCCATTTGCAGAGGAATTTCATGAATTCGTTGTTTTTAATAGCTGAGTAGTATTCCATTGTGCAAATATACCACATTTTCTGTATCCATTCCTCTGTTGAGGGACATCTGGATTCTTTCCAGCTTCTGGCTATTATAAGTAAGGCTGCTATGAATATAGTGGAGCATGTGTTCTTATTAGCAGTTGGAACATGGACAGGTTATGGTATTTACATTCAAAATGAGTATCTTAGTTGGTTTCATTATGCAAGCTGGATGAGAATAGTAGATTTAATTAGAGGAGTTGAGTTTTTCTATCAGATTTTTTTGTTTTGTTTTGGTGGAAGTTTAAATATGTACTGTGCTTTTATAGAGCCACTTTGACAGTGATGGGCTATTCTCTTAGTAACATCTTTAAGTTCCTGTCCAGAGACAGACAGATTTTTTTTTCTTAATTAATTAAGGCTAAGAAATTCATGTCAAATTGTACTATCTAAGGCATTAGGTTTGGCCATGAAAAATGTAATTGACATATAACTGCACATCAATAAAAAGTAAGAATGGAGATAGGGCCCACAGTCATGTGACTGAGTCAGTACCCTGAAAGGTGCAAAATGTCAGGTTAAGTGTGTAAAGGATGGAGTCTAGTTACAGGGATGCTAATCCAGAGCACAGGGAGCTTGAAGGCAGCCAGCCATGTCCTAGGAAAGAGGACAAAAGATGTACTGGGATTCTATGTTTCCTCTACTGCAGGGAAGAGGGTCAGTTGAGTATGTAGGCAATTCTTTTTCTTTCTCAAAAGATTTATTTATATTCTCACTTGTGTGGATTTCATACCACCACTGTTTATTTTATTTCATTTTCCCTTTGTTAGAGTTATTTATTTATTTTATGTGTATGAGTACACTGTGCTGTCTTTAGACACACCAGAAGAGGGTACTGGATTCCATTACAGATAGTTGTGAGCCACCATGTAGTTGCTGCAAATTGAACTCAGGACCTCTGGAAGCACAGTCGGTGCTCTTCACCACTGCGCCATCTCTTCAGTCCCTCATTTTACTTTTTAAAAAACAAGGTCTTACTCTGTAGCTAAGACTGCTCTGAAACACGCTATATTGCATATTATACCATACAACTATTTTATACTATACCACTGTAACTCATGCTTGCACAGAACTTGTGACAGTCCTCCTGTATCAACCTGCAGCTTCTGATATGGGTATGAGCTACCACTCTTGGATCATATTACCTATTAATGTTTAAATTCATATGTTATCCCCTATAAAAAGATCAGAAAAAGATGTGATTCATCTATTTAGATTTGGAAACATTACATTTGTTCAGATTTCTGTAGGTGTTGACTATGTTTACTGTTTCCTTCTACAGCTAAACTGCCTCTTTGTACACTGAAAAATGTATTCTATTTTCTTTCTTTCTTTTTTAAAAAAGATTTATTTATTTATTTATTTATTTATTTATTTATTTATTATATGTAAGTACACTGTAGCTGTCTTCAGACACCCCAGAAGAGGGCATCAGATCTCATAATGGATGGTTGTGAGCCACCATGTGATTGCTGGGATTCGAACTCAAGACTTTCAGAAGAGCAGTCAGTGCTCTTAACCACTGTGCCATCTTTACAGCTCCCTGTAATCCATTTCCTATTCCAGAAAAATGTATTCCATGGAAATATTTCCTACTAAACAGTATGGAAAGTCTCATTTGCTTCAGCATGTTAAGTTGTTGAGTCCAAATATTGATCCCCATCTCATATCCACATACAAACAGCCCCCCCACAGTATGTACATTCCAAATGAATCTTCTCTCCTATACAATGACAGTCAGCTTATGATGTCTCAACTGACATCTTTACATCTTGCTCAGGAGCAGGCTCATCTCTTCCTAGTTGTATGTGCACAATGGCCTGTCAGTGCCAGGTGCTGTGTAAAATGATGACTAAGTTCTTGTCTTTATGCTAATCATGTGTTTGCTGTCTCTTGCTGTTTGTGTGTTGTTTATGAGTCTAGGGCTTGTTTAAGCCCCAAGTTGAATATTTAAAACAGTGTCAATGAGGTGATGGCTCCCAACCACATTCTCCTACAATTTGCTTTGTTTTCATGTACACCACTAGCACTAATTCTGTCTTCGAGAGGTGAAGGTTCAAAAGTATAACATATAAAATGTATCTCCGCAAAGTAGTATGTATTTCTCATTTTGGATAGGCTGACTCCTTTTACAGTTCCAAGAGAAAATCCACAGTAGTCAGCAGTTTTTGCAAAATCAATAATCAGCCTATCCAATCTTTAGTTTATCTTTTCCATGGATGTGGAGTTTTATACACAGGTTTTACTCATCTACTTAAATCAAATATTCTTTATAGTAACTATGTTGCTGAAATAAAATATTTTATACCAGATAGCTCAAAACTCATACATACAAGGCTAATGCAGCTTCTATGTATGAAGTAGGTTATTTGTCTTGCCTCCAACCTTTTATTTTCTCATTAATCCAGTTTTATTTATTTTTAAGGATTTCTTTATTATGCATACAGCATTTTGCCTGCATGCACATCTGCAGTCCAGAAGAGGGCACCAGATTTCATTATAGATGGTTGTGACCCACCCCGTGGTTGCTCAGAATTGAATGTAGAAGCTCTGGAAGAACAGACCTCTTAACACCTGAGCCATCTCTCCAGCCCATTAGTACAGCTTTAAATTAAATACTTTTAATATAATGTTAAGGATAGTTTTCAGGAAAGTTTAAATTATATTTTCTATTAGATATTTGAGGGAATTTTGAAATTTAATATTTTCAATAAAATGGTGTAGATAAATATGGGGAGCTTCAAAATATGTTTATTTGCTATTCGGAAGAGAGAAGTAAAGTAAACAGAATTTTAAAGAGGCAACTAAGGAATATCACTTGATTTTTATATTTTTTAGCTTTGTGTGTGTGTGTGTGTGTGTGTGTGTGTGTGTGTGTGTGTGCGCTGTGTTTGATATGCATGTGTCATAGTACCATGTACAAGTCAATGGACAACTTTAGAAGTTATTTTCTACTCCCATCATGTGGGACCCAGTGACCAAACTCAGGCCGTAAGGCTTGGGTGGCAGCAGATAATTTTACTCACTGAGCCATCTCACAGGACTATGAGGTTTCACTTAACTTTAAAATATACCTCAAATAACATATTTTTATGAGTATTTGTTATTTCAGAAATTGAAAATGAAATTCAAATAAAAAACAAACCTCTTATTCAGCTTCTTGTGTCTCCTTCAAGGGAATATAATATGAAAAAGTTTTAAAGGTGTCAAATTTTCATTTCAGGTTTTGACAGGAAACTTAGTAGGTTTTACTATAGCAAGCATAGTTAGGTCTTGGGTTAATGAGTTTATAAGCAGGCAGAAAGGCTTCTGAGAAACATACTCTCTATTTTGGCTTTTAGCACAAAATGATGAATGGTTTCCGGAAAAAAATTCGCAATAGCAACCCACAGGCTTCTCACACTTTAGAATCAAACAAACCTGCAATTTTTAATGAGCAGCCACAAGTTACCAAGGGGGCAATCTGCTGTAACTGAAAGACATCAGAAAAGGCAACCCAAGTGCTGTAGAGGCAACACTATCAGACACAAAGCATGAAATAACCACGTACAGAGAGATGAGGATAGAAGTCACAAACATGAAATAACAGGAGGCTGTAAATATGACCCAGCAGATGACAGGGAGAGTGTTAGGAGAAGACGGTCACTTACCATTTAGATTAGGGATAATATAGTCAGAAGAAAAGGACATACCACTTCCAAAGAAACAAGAGGCTGAGAGTGAGCAACTGGAGCAGACCACTGGAAGTGTAAGCTAGAAAACAAAATACCATCCTCAAAGTGTTGAGAAGGGAGTAGTGGAGAATTCTCTTCCTGTGCTTTTCAATAATAAAGACAAAGTGCTAAAAACAGACTTTATCAAATGAACTGCTAGAAGAAGAAGGAGGAGGAGGAGAAGAGGAAGAGGAAGAAAAAAAGGAGGAGAAGGAGAAAGAGGAGAAGGAAGAGAAGGAGGAGAAGGAGAAGAAGGAGGAGGAGAAGATGGAGAAGAAGGAAGAAATGCAATTCTGGCAGGAGGAAGGGCCAAGATTCATAGAGAACTAGGAGGAAATAAATTAATAAACATGTATAGAAAATATAGCTGTTTATACTTTATGGAGTATAGAGAAGACAGCAGAGCTAAATAGTGAACAGCAATAGACATAAACCAAGAGGTACCATAAGGCTGAAAGCATTTTTTAAATTTTTGTTTATTTTTAAAATGTATTTACATTTCAATTATTGTCCCCTTACCCGGCTTTCCCCACTCCTGAAAACCCCTTATCCCATCCCCCTTCCCCTCCCCCTGCTTCTATGAGGGTGTTCTTCCACCCACCCACCCACTCTTGCTTCCCTGCTCTTGATTCCCCTACAATGGGGCATCGATCAGCTTTCATAGGACCAAGGATCTCTCTCTCCTCCCATTGATGCCTGACAAAGCTGACAAGGCCATCCTCTGCTACACATGCAGCTGAAGCCATGTGTATTCCTTTGTTGGTGACTTAGTCCCTGGAAACTCTGGGAGGTCTGATTGGTTGATATTGTTCTTCCTATAGGGTTGCAAACTCCTTCAGCTTTTTCAGTTCTTTCTCTAACTCCTCCATTGGGGACCCTGCACGCAGTGCAATGATTGGATATGAGCATCTGACTCTGTATTTATAAGGCTCTGGCAGGGCCTCACAGGAGACAAATATAACAGGCTCCTTTCAGCAAGCATTTCTTAGCATCCACAATAGTGTCAGAGTTTGGTGACTGTATCTGGGATGGGCCCTCAGGTGGGACAGTCTCTGGGTGGCCTTTCCTTCAGTCTCTGCTCCACACTTATCTCCATTATTTGCTCCTGTGAGTATTTTGTTCCCCTTTCTAAGAAGGAAAGTTACTCACACGTCGGTCTTCCTTCTTTTTGAGCTTCACGTGGTCTGTGAACTGTATCTTGGGTATTCTGAGTTTTGGGGCTAATATCCTCTTATCAGTGAGTTCATGCCATTTGTGTTCTTTTGTGATTGGGTTACCTCACTCAGGATAATATTTTCTATTTCCATCCATTTGCCTAAGAATGTCATGAATTCATCGTTTCTAATAGCTGAGTAGTACTCCATTGTGTAAATGTACCACATTTTCTGCAGCCATTGCTCTGTTGAGGGACGTCTGGGTTCTTTCCAGCTTCTGGCTATTATAAATAATGCTGCTATGAACATAGTGGAAATGTGTCATTGTTATATGTTGGAGAATCTTTTGGGTATATGCTTCTGGGGCAATCAGCATCCCTGACCTCCACCTGTACTACAGAGCAATTGTGTTAAGAACTGCATGATATTGGTATAGTGACAGGCAGGTAGATCAATGGAATAGAATTGAAGAACAAGAAATGAACCTACACATCTATGGTCACTTGACCTTTGACAAAGGGGCTAAAACAATCCAGTGGAAAAAAGACAGCATTTTCAATAAATAGTGCTGGATCAACTGGCGGTCAACACATAGAAAAATGCAAATTGATCCATTCTTATCTCCCTGTACAAAGCTCAAGTCCAAGTAGATCAAGGACCTCCATATAAAATCAGATACACTGAATCTAGGAGAAGAGAAAGTAGGGAAAAATTCTTGAACACATGGGCACAGGGGAAAAGTTCCTGAACAGAACACCAATGGCTTATGCTCTAAGATCAATAATCAAAAAATGGAACCTCATAAAATCGCAAAGCTTCTGTAAGGCAAAGGACACTGTCAATAGGACAAAACAGCAACCAACAGACTGGGAAAAGATCTTTACCAATCTCAAATCTGACAAAGGTCTAATATCCAATATATACAAAGAACTCAAGAAGTTAAACTTTAGAGAACCAAATAATCCTATTTAAAATGGGGAACAGAGCTAAACAGAGAGTTCTCAACTGAGGAAACTCGAAAGGCTGAGAAACACCTAAAGCAATGTTCAACATCCTTAGTCATCAGGGAAATGCAAATCAAAACAACTCTGAGATTCCACCTCACACCAATCAGAATGGCTAAGATCAAAAACTCAGGTGACAGCAGATACTGGTGAGGATGTGAAAAAAGAGGAACACTTCTCCATTGTTGGTTGGGATTGCAAGCTGGTACAGCCACTCTGAATCAGTCTGATGATTCCTCAGAAAATTGAACATAGTATCACCTGAAGACCTAGCCATACCACTCCTGAAAGTGTTTTAAAGCTCTTTTTAAAACATTTGTTGGTTTGCTTCTTCATATGTACAGTGCCACAACATGCATGTGGAAGTCAGAGGACAACTTTGGACTGCCTGCCATTCTGTCTTACATCATTGAAGTTCTGCTGCTGCACTGCTTATTCCAAGCAAGCTGACCTGGGAATTTCTGGCCAATTCTCTTATTTCTACCTCCCTTATTCCTTATAGTTGAAAGTATATATATATATATATATATATATATATATATATATATATATTCTGAAGTTAAATATGGCTCTGAGCTACATGATGTGGATGCTGGAATTGAACTTGACCTTCTGTAAGAGCAGCATGGTCTCTTAATATCTCAGCCATTATTTCAGCCCTCATGTAAGAATATTAATTATGTTCTAGTTCTTTAGTTCAATGGAGAGTTCTCTGGGGTTAGTCTAGTAGAAAGCTTAGGGTATGTGTATGTATGTTCTTCATATTGAAATTTGAAATTAAATTTCATAAATTCATATACAGATATTCTTTGTTTATATCTCATATGTGATAAAATATGAAGGTGAGAATATTTAAGATTTTGTAACTGTTAGGAGATTCATTAAATTCTCAATCAGTTTAGAACCTTGAGGTATTAGATTTTGTGATAACTAGAAATGTCTGAGGTTTCTCAGTAACTCTATTCTTAGGGAGCCATCTGCTGGAGGATTGCTTCATGTCCTTAGAAGAAATTTAAGTTCTTTGACTTTTAAGTTTCACACTCAATTTTATGCTCAACTTGAGGAAAATTTGGCTGTAAAAGTAGGGCTGTAGTTATTCTCATGTGTGCAAACACCTTTAGTAACATTGCTATTAGGTAAAACAATTTAATCCCATTTATTAATATTGCCATATGTTTGTATATATGCATGCAAATGATACATGTGAGTGTACATGTTCAATGCCATGATATGGACAGAAGGGCTCAGAGAACAACTGTGGGGGCCAGTTCTCTCTTCCCATCATGGACTTCAGAAATGAACCCAGATCTTCAGATTTCTCTGGCAAGTGCTTTACTCACTGAGCCATCTTTCTGGTCCCTTAGTTTTGAACTTTAGATACTAACGCAACTCAGCTCAGGAACTTCCTTCTTCAAGGTAGCCTTCTACGTTTTCATGTGCATTCGTTTGTTTGCCTTAGATCCAGTTTTAAACTTGGAAAGAGGGAAGGGAAAAGACAGTGAAAAGAGAACTCTGCCTTATAAAAACTAAGTAAATGGACCAAAGGTGAGGATACACATGAAAAATGAAAGCCGTAAGAAGGCAGAAGGAAGAGGGGAGGAGCTGCCCAGAGTCAGTCGTGTGAAACATTTGGGGATACATATTGCTATTCAGGCACTTTTCCTCAGGCTGGGATGAAACACTCACAAGGGTGTCTTCACTCCTCTGATGCACTAATAACAGACTGGAGCTGTACCATTGGTGAGGCCTTCCTATGAGATGAAACATGTAACAGTCTAGTGGCAAGCAAAATTAAAGATTGATTTTCAGTGACCACAGATCAAAGATGCTTTTTGATTAGTAAGAAAAGCAAGTCCTGATCTAGGGAGACAACAGCTCTGAGTTTGAACAAATTCATTTTCAGCTCTGTCCAGATATTATTTAAGAACACAATGTGGTGATTTGAAACAAAGTCTATAAATTCCTTCCCTGTTCAGCTAACAAAGTGAGTTTGTGGGGATAATGCCAGCAAGGCTTTTGAGTTCCTCAGAAGACCAAAGGATCCTGTGGGTTATGAAACCACTGCTATCATGGTTTAACAGACAGGCCAGATTGATGAAATTGACTTAGAGAGGGTACTGTCTAGACACAGTTTTTCCTCTCTCCTGGCCATGTATAACAAGAAATTTCTTTATTTTAATTGTGAACATATCACTTAATGTCATTAAGCATTGTTCAGACATTTGTATTGTTATCTAATATTCTTGTTTAGTATTGTACAGTTTTCTTTAATTTTTCCTCCCTCCTCCTCTTCCTGCCTCCTTTATTTTCTTCCTTTCTTTTTTGTTTCCTTCTTTCTTTCCTCCCCTCTTTCCTTCCTTCCTTTCCTCCCTCCTGTCTTCATTCCTTTAAGAGAGAGTGTTTCACATAGCCTATGGTAGCTTCCAATTCCTTATATAGCTAAGGATGACCTTGAACTTCTGAAACTCCTACCTTTATCGCAAGTAATGGTATTACAAGCATGTGCTACGACACTAGGTTTTTGTGGTGGTGGTGGTGGTGGTGGTGGTGGTGGTGGTGGTGGTGGTGGTGGTGGTAGAGAACAAACCCAGTATTTGATGTGTGCTAGGCAAGTACTCTGTCAACTGAGGTGCATCCCAGTCCTGACACTTTCACTTTCAACTGTTTTAGTTCATCTCAGTCACACCAAACTAAAAGGAGCAAGGACCTAGTTCCCATTGCTGTCCATTGATAACTTACACATTTTCATCTTTCCTGGACTTTCAGCCTTTGCACGTGTATGTCACTGGCATGGCCATCACACAATGTGTCTCAAATTGAATGAATTTTGCATATTATCTTTGCATTCCCATTGGTGATGGAGGAATGTTCTTCTTCCCCTCTTGTGTCTCACATAATCATAATCAGCAAGGGTCCGCCTACAAATTGTATCACTGGATCTAGGCAGATCTGCATCATATTTACTTTCAGGAACCATTACTTAACCCCTCACCTAAGTTATAAGATCATCCTCATAGGTTTCCTTCTTTTGTGCTCAGTTGAGACCGTTTCCTACCTTGTAGCCTGAATAATTTTGAAACGTTTTAAGCCTGATAGGCTCTATCTACTCCTGCTCATCAGTTTATATAGTTGTAGTGCACCCTCATCCCATGCCCAGTCCTCAGTGACCTCCTTGGTAGTCTCTGAACACAGCTGTGCACACCTGCCTTAAGGTGCTTGGTGTTGCTAGTCCTTATGCTGAGATGTTCTCCCTACACATATTGATTTCAGTTATACAGAAAATTTTTTATTTGTGGCATAATCTTTATACCATGAGAAAAGTTTTCCTCAGTTTCACCATCTGATGTAACATCATCTGGTACTTTCTTTCTCTTTGAGAGTGCTCATCAAAGTGTAGTCTCTGTACCTGATGTTGTATCCATGACTACTCTATGATTTCTTGAGGGACAGATTAGTTCCTTGGGACTAGAAAACTATATCTAATGCCTGTATTAGCATCCATCAGATGCTCAATAGGGATTGGTTAAAATGTGAGAACCATTAATAAATCCAACAAACTTAAGACTCATATAAGAACAAGTGCTTTTTTTTTCTTTTGTGGTTCTAGGACTTGAGCTCAGATCCTTACATAGTTTTGGCATGTACTCTCCTATTGAATGTCATATTCATGAAGAATTGCTATTTTTTACAATCTAGAAAAGCTTTACACTGTAAGAGTCAAGGTATATGTATATAGTCTTGAAACAGGCCACGGACAACGAAGGATTGGGGTGGCTTTAGTTGTCTGTTTGCTTGTTTTTGCTTTCTGAGAAAAGTTCCTTGCCACAATAACTGCTGTGTTTACCTCCCAGAATAATCACAAAGAAAGAATATGATATATGATAGTATATGTAAGCAAGTCCAAAATTCTACTAGAGAACTCCTACAGCTGATCAACAACTTAATCAAAGTGGCTGGATACAAAATTAATTCAAAAAGATCAGTAATCCTACTTTATAAATGATAAATGGGCAGAGAAAGAAATTAAGGAAACAACATCCTTCACAATAGCCACACATACTTTAAACATCATGGTTCTGGAGACAGAGCTGAGAGTTTTATGTCTTGATCTACTGGCAGCAGAAGGGGTACTATGTGCTGTACTGGGCATAGCTTAAACATAGGAGACTTCAAAGGTGCCTCCATAGTGACACACTTCCTTCAACAAGGCCACTTCTCTTCTAATAAGGACAAGCTCCCTAATAGTGTCACCCCCTATGGACAAACATTCAAGTACATCAGTCTATGGAGGATTGCCTTAAGTATTCAAACCTCCACTGCAACCACTCTCCTTTCTTTGAAGACTTGAACTGTTTATTTCTAGATAGGACAAACAGGTGACTTCAATGCAGGTGTCACATTTTTGTATTGGGTCAGACACACTGATGCCTGTATTTAAAGCAGAGATTAAGAGCCTTGCTGCCTCCAGAGAATAAACATAATGTACACTGCTTTTGAGTCCAAGGTACTATTTCTTCCTAAACCTTTCATTTGAATGCATGTTACTTGCAGATTAGTAGTACTTGGAGCTTTCTGCCTGCTTGTGTCCAAATAGCCATCCTGTGCAGTTTTAAACACTCCTGTTGTGGGAATTTTCCACTTGTTTATTTTTATCTCTTGTTACCATTTCCTGAAGTGCTCTCAGTCCTCTCTTCAGCAGGGGGTAGGCTATAAATAGGGCAAACACACCAACATGATGAACTCCTGTGGCTCATCCCCACAGTGCTGCCAGATGTCCAAAAGGCTGAAACCCAGAAAGTCACTAGCTCCTGCAGTCAGCAGTCTTGAGGGGCCTGAAGAAAACAATGGATGGAATTGGATGGACACTGGATTTCCTTTCGCTTTATGCTTCATGAGACTCCAATGTGCAGCTCTGGATCCTGTGTTTTATAAGCTACTGTTTTCTTCTCACCTAGGATATGTGAAGGTGTCTGGAAAGAGAAAATAATTGAGAGATGAGCTCAGCTTGATGATTCTCAGTTGTAACCCCAGCACTGAAGCAGGAGGGTTGCCATAAGTATGAAGAAAATCTGTGCTATAGGGTGAGTTTTCCTTAGTGTAGACTATGTAGTGACCCTGCCTCCCCCTCTACCTCCAGGCTGAGTTGATACCAAGCATAGTTTCGTGGGTTGCGCTACGCAATGTGTGGTTCTCTTAGACTGATGTGTATAACAACCATCTGAAAAACTCTCTCATCCAGGATTTCAGGGAGAAACTACTGACAGAACTTGTTTATTCCAAGAGGAATATAGAGGGCTGTGCCATTAGCAAGATGCCCTTCACCTTGCCTACCACAGCTATATGCCACTATAAATACCCTTCTCTTTCTAAGTCCTATTTAGAGAAAAATTAATTCAATGTGAATTTTAAGGCTTAAAAAACAAACATATTGCAGGGTGGTCTCAAACTGGTTATGTGGCTTCTGATGTCCTTCAATCTCTGATCCTAATTGAGCGCTGAAATTATAGGCAGTCAATAGCATGCATTGCTAGGGATCAAATCCATGGTTCATAAAGCTGCATGCTAAGCAAATGCTCTCCCTACTGAGCTACGCCCCAAGTCTACATTTCAAATGCTAATGAGTGGAGTCCACAGTGTTGCATCGAGCATTGCTGAAGTGGTATGGAAGCCAGGGCTAATTGTGTTCACAATTAAGTGTGTACCCAAGGGCTTTAACAATTCTCTCAGAGTTTTGTTACATTCTCTGTTTCAGAATTATCTCTTGGCAGAAAATTTCGGTTGAAAGAAAAATCTTTAGGTCCTAACCTCTTCCCATGATTCCTTCAGTTGCTTTGTGGAGGCCTCTACTGTGGTCCAGCCATTGTTGGATCACTGGGACATGGCAGGGAACATCGTGGAGGAGGCAAGTTTTCTCCCACATTCTTTTTTCTGGTCAACAATCAGATCTGGATAAAGCCTTTCTTGGGAACCCAACTCACCTAAACTTTTTAAAGCTCATAGATCCTAGCCTCTAGCACTACTGACAGCTTAAAGAAGAAAAAGACTGACTTTGAGGTAGTTTCCACTCTGGGCCTGTCCCTGATAGCTATATTCATGGATGAGCTTTGCATGACATCACTTTGATTCCTGGGAAAATGATAACTTATCAGACGAGAGGGACTCTATGAATGTTCGTAATAGACACCAAGTTTAGGTATCACACTGTACTAGAAACTCACCTGATTAGGATTGTATTTTATTTTCTACATAATACTTATCCAAAGTTGTTTTAATAACTAATTCCAAAATCTTTAATAATAACTAATTATGCCATCAAGGCATAATCCTTGGAGACTCCCCTCCAGCCCCAGGCCCATTACCTTGTTCCTTTATTTTACTTTGGCATATTTTTAAAGAAGAGAAAAGTAGGATATGGGTCTCAGGTGGGCTATTCCAAGGTTAGGAAACTTGAATCCTTTTGAATGGGCTCTGGACCTCCAAATTCATGCTAATAATATAGCTCTGGCCATTTTGCAATATATATATATGTCTTAACACAACCTGTCATTGCATGAAGCAGCTCAGCAGTGGGGAGTGTAGGGATTCTGACTGTTTAAGTTGTGATGCTAACATTCGTTAAAAGCAGTGGCTGTGAATTGTGTGTATATATATATATATATATATATATATATATATATATATATATATAT
>NC_034597.1:40645132-40681182 GCF_900095145.1 Mus pahari
CTTCTGGGTATATGCCCAGAAGAGGTATTGTTGGGTCCTCCAGTAGTACTATGTCCAATTTTCTGAGGAACCGCCAGACTGATTTCCAGAGTGGTTGTATAAGCTTGCAATCCCACCAGCAATGGAGGAGTGTTCCTATTTCTCCACAACCTCGCCAGACCTCTAACTTCGAATACCTCTACAGATGCTGGAGTTACAGGTATGTGTTTCGATGCAAGAGTTTACATAGGATTTTGGAGATGCCACATATTTATTTTTTTAATTGGGTTTTTGATCTCCAAGACAAGCTATAACTCAAACCTTAGAATGCTTTGAATGATCTTCATGCCTTGTACTATTCTGTGCTGTAGAAACAGATTTGGGAAATAATGGGCGAATTACCTTCACTAAGTCAAACTCATACAAAATTATTTTAGTTTCAAAGTGATGGTCAATTATAAATTTCCAAATCATCTGGCTGTATTTGAATATGGCTTCAGTTCCAGTGCTAGGGCACCAGAAGAAGGCAGAGCTCTGAGTTCCAGTCAAACCTCAACTACATATGGGTTCTTGACCAACCAGGGATACATAGTGAGGCTCTGTCAAGCAAGCAAGCAAAAAAGAAAGAAATAGATAAAGATCCAAATATTTAATTAGATGATCTTATACAGACTTACTGAATGCTCTCTCTAAAGAATGAAAACAGCTTAGCCTTGCCTAGGGCAGTAGATACTATATATAATCTGTCTTCTCTACCACTGATGACACCAGAGAACAGAGTTGCTCTTTTCTTATATCACCCCTAACTTGCCTCTTAAATGCTTATGGGTGAGAACTCTTTCATTTTTTTTTTCCAATTTATAAGGTCTTGTAGGAGGTTCTAGTGTCAAAGCTTGCCTAACATAAATTTAGACTCATTTGATTTTGAAAAGTCTGGAAACACAAATATCTTTTAAAAAATTTATTTATTTTATTTATTTTTATTAGATATTTTCTTTATTTACATTTCAAATGTTATCTCCTTTCCTAGTTTCCCCTCTGAAAATCCCCTATTCCGTCCCCCTGCTCCCCAACCCACACACTCCCATTCCTGGTCCTAGCATTCCTCTATACTACTGGGGCATAGAACCTTCACAGGACCAAGGGCTTCTCTTCCCATTGATAACCGACTAGGCCATCCTCTGCTACATACATAGCTAGAACCACAAGTTCCACCGTGGAAACACAAATATCTTAGTGTCAAATCTTCATCTTGACTTAATTTCTTTTATTTATTTAAGCAAGGTTATGAGACTTAATGTTTCTCAGAATCGAAAACACTCATCTGTATTTTCATATCGAATCATCTTGAGTTAGAGAGCTAAAAACATCTTTCATTTGTTAGGAATGCAGTTCTTTGGAAATCCAGTAGTCAATTTTCCTTCGGAGAAAGGCAAAAGGAGCTGTGAAATGAGGCCAGAAACCAATCAGCCACAGTTAATAAAAACATTAATATGGTCCATTACACTCCAAGAAAACACTGCAAACTAATTTCCTTGTAATCAGAATGCACTTACAGTAACCAGTTGGGGAATTATTAACTCACAAAAATACTTAAGTAGGCTCTTCTGGCAATTAAACAAGAATAAATATTCGAAGAGCTGGAAAAACTGTTCTCAATGAAAGACACAAAGTCTACTTTGTTCTCTGAAGTTAAAAAAAAAAAAAAAAAAAGATGACAGTAAGCCAAGGTGATGTTGAAGCGCTTCCAGCTGTGTCGAAACAAAATTAATCCAGTGGCTGCCCTTATCTCTATGAGGTTATATAATGCTAACTAAGACAATTAGCTTAATGAAATGCAGGCTCACTGTATTAAGAATCTGGAATAAAGCCCTCAAATGTAACTGTATTTACTTAATCTACCTTAGGAAAAAAATGTATTTCACCTTTGTGTGTTCATGAGTGCATGTTTTCCTTTAGATGCTTGGTATGAGCATGTATGAAGAGGCCAGAGTCTGATATCGATGATCTTCCTTAATCTCCACTTCAGGCTGTGAAACAGGGTGTCTTAGTTTGGGTTCCTATTGCTATGAAGAGAGTTCTGCATCTGGATTCTCATGCAACAGGAAGAGAGAGACACTAGGCCTGGCTTGAGCATTTGAAACCTCAAAGCCTAACCCCATTGACATTCTTCCTCCAAGAAGGGCATATCTTCTAATTGTGCCACTCCCTATTAGCCTAGCCTATGGAAGCCATTTTTATTTAAACCACCACATAGGGCTTCTTGCTAAACCTAGAGCTCACTGATATGACTAACAAGTCCCAAGAATCTTCTTACCTGTCCTTCCCCAATGCCAGGCCTATAGCATGGTTCCTTTGTGCAGGTGTTGTGAATCTGACACAACTCTTTTGTGTGTGTGTTCTTTTTTTTTTAATTAGATATTTTCTTCATTTACATTTCAAATGCTACCCCCTTTCCTAGTTTCCTCTCTGAAAATCCCCTATCCCCTCTTCCCTACCCCTGATCCCCAACTGACCCATTCACACTTACTGGCCCTGGCATTCCCCTATACTGGGGCATAGAATCTTCACAAGACCAAGGGCCTCTCCTCCCATTGATGGCCAACTAGGCCATCCTCTGCTAGATATGCAGCTAGAGACATGAGTTCTGAGAATATTGGTTAGTTCATATTGTTATTCCTCCTATAGTGTTGCAGACCCCTTCAGCCACTTGGGTACTTTCTCTAGCTCTTTCATTGGGGGCCCTGTGTTCCATCCAATAGATGACTGTGAGCATCCACTTTTGTATTTGCCAGGCACTGGCATAGCCTCACAAGAGATAGCTATATCAGGCTCCTGTGAGCAAAATCTTGTTAGCATCCACAACAGTGTCTGGGATGGATCCCTGGGTGGGGTAGTCTCTGGATGGTCCTTCCTTCAGTCTCAGCTCTGAACTTTGTCTCTGTAACTCCTTCCATGGGTATTTTGTTCCCCATTCTAGGAAGGAATGAAGTATCCACACTTTGGTCTTCCTTCTTCTTGAGTTTCATGTTTTTCAAATGTTCATAGCAGTCTTATTTATAATAGCCAGAAACTAGAAAGAACCCAGATGTCTCTCAACAGAGGAATGGATACAGAAAATGTGGCACATGTACACAATGGAGTACTACTCAGCTATTAAAAACAACGAATTTATGAAATTCATGGGCAAATGGATGTATTTGGAGGATATCATCCTGAGTGAGGTAACCCAATCACAAAAGAACACACTTAATATGCACTCACTGATAATTGGATATTAGTCCAGAAACTTAGAATACTCAAGACACAACTCGTTTAGCTTGCTCAGTGTGCCCCTCATCCACTGAGCCTCTTCTCCAGGCCTGCACTTCACTCTTTTACTAACAATCAGAACAACCAAGTAATTGGCCTTCCAATTCAATTCACATGAAAATTCCGCACAGTCACTTATGGTCATATCGATTATCAAGACACTGGGAAGGAACAGAAAATGAAGGCATTCTCACCCCTGTGGAGATTTTGACTTAATACTTAACATTTGAGTTTCTCTGTAGGGCTGAAAATCACTTTGAATTAATAGTCCTTGAATTTTCAAGTTTTCCTTGAGTGAAGATAGCAACTATTTTAAACAGGGTGGGTTTTGTGAATTCTTGGCAACTAAGTATCCACAGTGACTACTCACTGCAGAAAGTTTGCTATGAAATCACCTCAAAGCATATAGGACACTACCACATGGATCCCTTTATCACAAGACTTGTAGGGCATTGTACCTCCCTACAGGATGGATGGCTTGGGGTTACTGTGATTAAATGACATTTGGAGGGTCCATCAATATCCATATTACTAAAGGATATATTTTAAAAGAAGATATAACCATGGCTATCATATGTAAAAGATTTCCTATAATTCATTAATTCGTGAAGGAATCAGGAGCCACAATTGACTCAATTAGACATTAGATTGTAGACTATAGATTATCAATTTATCTGAAGTGAGGAGCTAGGGATGCAAATGAAGGATGTAAAGCTGACTCTTTCCAAAGGACAAGGGTTTGAGATGAGAGAGTACTTCCTGAAATTTTCATTATCCTTTCACGTCTACCATGCCTCTATCACACTTGTCCCCATAACAACAGTAACTTTGGGTTATATGTTGTAATTTGTAAACCCTTTTTACTACCTGGGGAGGTGGGGCTTATGGTTATTTGTAACTTGTTCCATGTTCCATATGCAAAACTGGTAAGCAGAGACCCTAGATCTAGGCCATCCATGTTGTTTCTTCCTCTTTTTTTCTTTTGGCAAGCTTTCTCTATGCAACCCTTGATGTCCTGGAACTCACTATGCCCTGAACTCAAAGAGATCTGCCTGCCTCTAACTCCCATCATGTGCTGGAATTTAAAGTTGTACACCGCCACACACTGGAAGCCTCCATTTTAAAATACTAAAACCTAAATTGTATATATGTGTATATGTATGTATGTATGTATGTATGTATGTATGTATGCATGCATGCATATATGTGGGTGTGCATTTGGGGGTTAGTGGAAAACATTCTGGTCTGATTCTCTTTCTATCATGTAGCTTTCATGGACAAATCTAAGGTTACCAGGCTTGGTTTTAAGTGTCTATGGATGAGTTATCACTCACTCACTTGTTTCCCCCATATTCATTATCACTCTCTCTCTTTCTCCTCTCTCTCCCTCTCTTTTTCCTCTCTCTCCTCTTTCTACCTCTCTCTTCATCTCTGTACCCTCTGTCCACACAGAGTCACACTAGGTACCCTTGTTAACCAGACAGATGATCTCAAACTCATAGTTCTACTCACATCTGTTTTCTGAGTGCTGGGATTAATTAATCACCACCCCTGTCCTGTTTCCTCATTTTTAATATCTTTTTTTCTTCTCCCTATTTAAGCAGACAATTCCATTGCACTAGTGGTAATTACATTACTCAACTTACATAAGCATAAGTTGAAAAAAGGGTATATCACAGCCTTGGGAATGAATGAGTTCTTTCTCCTTCCTTCCTTCCTTCCTTCCTTCCTTCCTTCCTTCCTTCCTTCCTTCCTTCCTTCCTTTCTTCCTTTTCTTCTCCTCCTTTCCTCCTTCTTCCCCTTCTCCTCCATTTCCATCTCCTTCTCCTTCCCCTCCCCCTCTGATTAAGCAAAGACCTGAGAGAAAGCAAAAATGGATTCCCTTTTAGGATAATAACTGCTTTAAGACTCAAAGGCACTGCATGTGAATGTTCACACTAGATGGGGTTGGTTTTTAACACCAGTCACAACCAATACTGTCTCCAGGGTCTCTACACCTTTATTTTTGTAATGTTAGAGATCTGGGCCAGAATTTTACCTGTACTGTGAAAGCTCTGTACCACAGGACTAGCTGCCTCATCTCAGCATCTGAGCATCTTCTGACCTTGCCATGAGGCATCAGGAAATAGTGTGCTTTTCTTTCTTTTCTTCTTCCTTTTTTTCCCCAAGGTGGCAAAGAGATGTCTCATAAATATTCTAAGTTTCAGACTCTTTTAACCTAAATAAGGTTACAGTTGCAAATTTTTATGGGACAAATTCCCAAAGAAGAAGGAATTTCACAAAGTCAAATATAAACATAAATGTGCTATTCAGACAAGAGGAACTGAATTAATGATGTTTTCTCTTGTGAGTCATCTGTGATAGACACTTCCCACCCTCATTCAGCTAGGCTCTCAGGAGGGGTGCTGCAGACAGGAGCTGCTATTCAGAATCTTGAGCCTAATTCTCTCTGGGAATGTCAAAGGATTCAGCACAAAGGTGTTCTCTCTTTAAAGTGCAGATTTAACTATAAGGATTGTTATACATAGTGACACACAGTCACCATGTGCAAAGGTGGCACTTCCTCAAATTTTGCAGTAGGTGGTGCTGTTGTCAACTAAAACTCCAGGAAATTGCTGACCTAAAGGATTTGTGATGGCTATTTTCTTGATTATCAATTTGAGTACATCTGGAACTAACTAAAACCCAAGCGCCTGGGTTTCTCAGATTCTCTGGGATTTATCTCACCTAAGGAAGCAGTCCCTTCTCTCTCAGCAGAAGATGAACTCCTACCTCCAACCCCCTCCAATACTGCCCTTTCTGCTTTTGAGGAAATTAATCCTTCTTTGTCTGCTAACCAGCAGTACTTAAGGAGATGTTAAGCAAGAAAACACTGATGTTTCTTAGGCCCATCAACTCTAGAGTAGTGGCTCCCAACCTTCCTAATGCCACCCACCATTTAATATACTTCCTCATGTTGTGGTGAGCCCAAATATGAAATTATTTCTGCTGCTACTTCATAATTGTAATTTTGCTACTGTTATGAATCATACTGTAAATATCTGCGTTTTCTGATGGTATTAGACAACCTCTGTGAAAGGGTCACTTGATCCCTAAAGGCGTTATGATCCATAGGTTGAGAACCACTGCTTTAGATCTATAACCAGATTTAAGTCTAAACAGGCTGCTAGAGAGGAGATAAAAAGTATTGTCCATAGAGAGGTGCGCTACACTACTAAAGATCTTAATGAGTTTGCTAATTCATTCAAGCAGACCTCTGAGAAATATAAATGAATTTTTAAGGGTGTGGTATAATGGCAGAAGGAATATAAAACTGGATCAAACTGAGTTTATTGACATGGGCATACTGAATGGAAATTCTAGGTTCAACATAGAAGCTTGCACAGTTTAAGGAAAAAAATGTCAAAAGATCATTTGAATGGTTATTTAAAGCATTTGTTAAAAGATGAGCTACTGAAAGGAATTGGTGATGCCTGACATATTGCCTGTGATGAAGGAATTTTAAGATTTGGGAAATTGCAATATTACAGTGAGTATGCTATATAAAACCTAATCTTCCACAATAAGAAGGCCCAGAAAACATGTTCTTCACTACTATTATGTGACAAAAATGGTGGAAGGGGCACCAGCACACTTAAAGAGCTTTGTTGTTGCCCTTTTGTTTGTACAACATCTAAAGGTTAGAGACCTGGGTTGAAGATCAGTTGGATGAATTAAATGCAGTAAGTTTAATTGGGCCCCAAAGAAGCAGGGGGCAGATGGCAACACCAAATCAGAAAAGTCAAGATTATCATAGTTATCATAATGCAAAGCATCGGCTAAGCAGTGTCAATAATGGACAGCACAGAAAAAGTGATATGTATGGTGGTAAATGTACTTTTGGTATTGGCTAATCAGTCATGTTTCCAAGCAGGAAACAGATAAGAAGCCTACTACACTTTTGTTTGATCTGTATAAACAGAAATATTTTCAAACAAATGAGAGTTGCCACACAAGATACTAGTGCTGAATTGATGTTGATTCTGGGAGACTCCAAAAACAAAACAAAATAAAACAAACAAACAAACAAACAAACAAAAAACCAACTGAAGCTCTCCTGTTAAAGAGGGCCTTATGTAGGTCACATAACTAATGAAATGTTTACTAAAGTTTAAATTGTAGTAGGCATAGTGGGTCTCCAAACTTGTTATGCAGTTATTTCTCTAGTTCAGAACAGTATTGGTTAGATATACTTAGAAGTTGGCAGAATTCCCACACTGGTTCCCTGACCTGTGTAATGTGGACTGTTATGCTATGAAAGGCTAAATGGAAGCTTTTAGAGTTCCCTCTGCCAGTGCACAATGCATCTAAAGAATTATCGCATACTTGTAAGAATTCCAGAAATTAATGCCATCATCAAGGATTGAAAGATGCCGGGATGGTGGTTCCTACTATACCTCCCTTTAGCTCTCTTATCTGTCCAGCACAGATTATTGAAATAGGAGAGTGAGAGTTGAGTATTGAAAATTCAATAAAGCAGTGACTTCAATTGCAGCTGCTATACTAGATGTGATATCTTTGAGCAGAGTAAAATATCTCCTGGTATATATTATGCAGCTATTAATCTAGCACCTGCCTTATTCTTGGTACCTGTTCTTAAGGACCACCATAAGTAATTCACTTTCAGTTGACAACACCAACAGCATAGTTTTACAGTTTTACCTAAAGGATATATTAGCTCTCCTGCCCTGTGATATCAAAACTTGGTTCTATAGGATCTTTATAATCTGTCTCTTCCACAAAATTTCACATTGGTCCATTATATTGATGACAATATGCTGATTTGATCAAGTGAGCAGGAAGTAACAATTACTTTGGACTTTTTGGTAATACATATGCATATCAGAACATGAGAAAGAAATTCAACCAAACTTTAAGGTACTTCATTGAAACTTTTAGGAAACCTAGAATTCTAGTATTGTGGAGCATCCCCATAAGTACCTTTTAACATGAAAGACATGTTATTGCACCTGGTCCTTCTAAGATATAAGTATAATATTTAGTGGTCCTATTTAGATTCTGGAGACAGCACAATCCTCACTTGGACTAATTTCCCTGGCCCATATGCCAACTATTTCATGAAATAAATTATTAGCTTTCACTGGGACCTGGAACAGTAAAAGGTTGTTCAACAGGTCCAGCATGGTATGCAGGCTGATTTGGCACTTTTGGACCATATGATCCAGCAGATCTGATGCTATTTGAGGTGTTAATGGCAGATAGGAATGTTGTTTGGAACTTTTGTCTGGCCCCTATAGTAAATCACAGAAGAGTTATTTGGAAGTTGCAACACAACATTGCAACCTGTTTCTAGAACATCCCTGAAAGCACTGGTGAAGGGATACATTCACAACTGGCAGAACTTGGGGCACCACACATGGTGCTACATTTTGTTTGGAAATGGAAAAGGCAAGATGTGTAATTGTTCACTAATTCATGGACTGTTACCAATGGATTCACTGGATGGCCAGGGACTTGGAAAGAACATAATTGGAAACTAGGTATGAAACACATCTGGGGAACAAGTATGAGCAAAGCCTTTCCAAATGGACAAAGGATACTTGTGTCCCATGTTAATGCTCATCAAAAGGTGACTTCAACAGAGGAGGCCCTCAATGATCATCTGATAAGATTTTGTGTTCTATGAACCATCAGTCTCTTCCCCCAGCCATCTCTGTCATTATAGAATGGACAGATAGATCAGAATAACCATGGTGGTGTTGATGGGGGGTTATGTATGAGATTAAAGACATGAACTTCTACTCACCATGTCTGACTTGGCTATAACTGCTGCTGAGTGTCAGATCTGCCAACAGTTGAGACCAAAACTGAACCTCAGATATGGCACTATTCTCTGGGATGATCAGTTAGTGACATAATGACAATACATTGAATCATGTCCTCTTTGGAAAAAACAACACTTTCTCCTTACTGGAGTAGACTCTTATTCTGTTATGGATTTGCCTTTACTTCATGTGATGCTTCTGCCAAAACTACCATAAGTGGCCTTATTCACTATCATGGTATTCCACACAATAGCAAACAGATAGAAGTCTTTAAAGAGAAAACACATAAATTCATTAAAAATATATAGGAAGATACAATTGAACAGATGAAGGAAATAAGTAAAACTGTGCAATACATGAAAGTGGAAATAGAAACAGTAAAGAAAACTCAACTGATGAAATCCTTGAGATGGAAAACCTAGAGAAGAGAACAGGAGCAACAGATGCAAGCATCACCAATAGAATACAGGATATGGAAGAAAGAATCTCATGTGTAGAAGACACAATAGAAAATATGATACATCAGTCAAAGAATATTAAAGCTAAAATATTCCTGACAAAACATGCAGAAAACCTTGGATACCATGTAAAGACCTAACCTAAGAATAATAGGAATAGAAGAAGGTAGAGAGTCCCATCCTCAAGAGCCAGAAGATACTCTCAATAATAATATAAGAAGAAAACTTTCCAATCCTAAAGAAAGAGATGTCCATAAACATGCAAGAAGCTTATAGAACACCAATTAGAATAGGCCAGAAAAGAAAACTCTCCAGCTATATAAAAATCTAAACACAAAATCTACAGAACAAAGAAATAATGTTGAAAGTGGCAAAGGAAAGGGGCCAGGTAACATATGGAGGCATACCTATTATAATTGCACCTTACTTCACAAAAGAGACTCTAAAGGTTAGAAGGTTTTGGTCAGATTTCTTGTAACCTCTATAAAACAAAAGGTGCCAACCTAGACTACTTTATCCAGCAAAACTTTTAACCACCATAGATGGAGAAAACAAGATATTTCAAGACAAATTCAAATTCAAACAATATCTATTCACAAATCCAATCCAATAGAAAAAAACTAGAGGGAAAACTACAACTCAAGAAGGATAACTACATCCAAGAAAACACAGGAAATAAGAATTTCATACCAGCATAAACAAGGAAAGCACACACACACACACACACACACACACACACACACACACACACACTAACACCACTAACATAAAAATAACAGAATATAACAGTCACTGGTCATTAGTATCTCTCAGCAGCAGTGGACTTAATTCTCCAGTGAACAGACACAGGCTAACAGAATGGATGTGAAAACAGAATCCTATTCTACTACATAGAATAAACACACCTCAGCAACAAAGATAGGTATTACCTCAGAGTAAAGGGCCAGAAAAAAAGTTTTTCAAGCAAACAGACCCAAGAAGCAAGCTGGAATGGCCATTCTCATAGTTAATAAAATAGACTTCCAATCAAAATTAATCAAAAGAGACAGGAAAGAATACTGCATACAAATTAAAAAAAATAGCAATATCTCAATTCTGAACATCTATGCCCCGAACACAAGGTCATCGACATTTATTAAAGAAACATTGCTAAAGCTTAAATTGTACATAGAACCCCATACATTAATAGTGGGAGACTTCAACATCCAGTTCTCACCAATTGACAGATCATTCAGACAAAAACTAAAAAGAAGAGTGATAAAACTAACAGACATTAGAATCAAATAGACCTAAGAGACATCTATAGAATATTTCACCCAAACACAAAAGAATATACCTTCTTCTCAACACCCCATGGATCCTTCTCTAAAATTGACTAGTCAGTCACAAAGCAAGCCTCAATATATGTCTGTTCTCTGCCAGCCTGTCCAGGCGAGAGGAAAGAACCCGGTCCAGAGAGTCTGAGGTTGAGTAGAATGGTGAATGTCAATGTCCAAAGCAAACACCAGGACCAGGAGTCTGTCAAAGCAAGAAATCATTTTATTGTATTAATCTTTTGTTTATATAGGGTTCAAGAAGGAGATGGGAATTTTTGGTGAGGTGAGATTACATAGGGGGTAAGGAAGAGTGATAGAGGACATGGGGTGACTGACAGGAGCAATAAAGTTATTCTACATCAGCTGTAGCTAGGCAGAGTTAGGCTTAAGTAGGTGGTGTTGAGTCACTCCAGTATGGAAGTGAGCAAGACAGGTCTCTAAACTTGAGCAAAGGCTCAGGCTTCCTCACGAGGCCTCAGTATCTGGTCGAATAAGGCCCAACAAACATATACAAGAGAATTGAAATAAAATGTATCTTATCATGCCATCATGCATTAAAACTGGGCTTCAACAACAGAAATATCATGCCTACACACTCATGGAAACTGAATAACTCTACTCAATGGTCTCTGGGTTAGAGAAGAAATAAATAAAGAAATTAACGACTATAGAATTCAATGAAAATGAAGGAACAACATGCCCAAATTTGTGGAACACAATGAAATTAGTGCTAAGAGGAAAGTTCAAAACAATAAATGTCTCCATAAAAAAAAAAACTAGAATGTTCCCATATCAGCAATTTAAAAGTATACCTGAAAGTTCTAGAAATAAGAAGAAGCAAGCACATTAAAGAGGACTAGAAGAGAGGAAATAATGAAAACCAGGGCTGATCAGTTAGAAAGAAAGAAAACCATTCAGAGAATCAAAAGAAACCAAGATCAGCTTGTTTGAGAAAATCATCAAGATAGACAAACCCTTGGCCAAATTAACTGAGACAAATATATAGTACCAAATAAAAGAATATGTAAGGAAAAGGGACACATAAAAACTGACACTGGGGAAATACGAAGAATCATTAGATCTTACTTTAAACCCTATACTCCACAAAATTGACAGTGATTTTTGGAGGAGACACCTGGAAGATAAGGCAGGGATAAGAACATTTTAGACTCAAGTCCAGAAGTGCTGACACTCACAGGAAGATGAACGTATTCCCACCACATTCTCAGCCCCGATAGAAATATATTTTACTGACTGTTGCCTTCCATAGAATTGGAAGAATAAATTCCTATTGCTTTAAGCCATTAAATTATAGCAGAAATTGTTATTTTAGTATTGTGAAAATGAATAATATTAAACATAATCAATATGTTTATGTAATATTAATTCTAAAAATCTCCAAGTCTGTCAATTTTCAATTTTTATAAAAAGAAACTTGGACCAAGAGTAATTTAATACATTACATAGACTGAGGGGTAAAGTAAGATCCATTTATTACTTTGCACTGAATTTAATTTACACTTTGTAGCACTATCACTTCTCATGCCCCATACAACTTTATTTCTCTGTGTTATGTCAAAATTTCCACAGAATGCTAACTTGGAAATCATTTTGAGGCAGGACCTATGCTCCACTGTGTTTATTTCACTGTTACTATGAAGATAATGGAAATTCTAGTAATGACTAGAGAGAATAACAACACATTATTTTTCTAGTGAAAATCTCAGAAGCTGAACATGTCATTATCATCTCCAGTCAGAGTAAGCATGTCTGCAGTGGAGTCAGAAGAGCTTGTCGAATTGTCTTAAAGAGGAGAGTCAGTGAGTTGACTTACCAATGTTTTTTCATAGACAAGATTCTTTTCTATTCTTTTTTTGTTGTTGTATTTATTATCTTTTTTTTAAAATGATCAACAGATACACTGTAGGGAAATTTCCCAACCAGAAATAGATTACTTTTATTAAGGTTTTACTGCAATTTCTGTGTTTGACATCTTAAAAAGATAACATTTATAATGATAGAATTAGGGTACTATAAAATTTTGAACAGATCATTTTCTATTCTTTCTTGGTGTGCATTGGATGCATATACTCCATTGAAGTCCTTTTCCTTAGCCTGACACAGATTTCTGACCTGTAAGAGTCTCATGGGTTCAATTTTCCTGCTGTGTTAGAGCAGAACAGAGCATAGAATTAATTTTCCTTGGGAATCTCATGGGAATATGTTGAGAATATTCTAATTGTTTCACATTCCACAATTCAGACTAGAGAAGAAAACAAAACCTCATTTAAATCAGGCTGACCTTAAAAATTACTGGTTTTGAAAAAACAGTTTTTATCTGATAATATATACTTAGGATACATATTATTTGATTTTGATTTTTACTTGACCACAATGTACAAATCAATTGACTTAGTTGGTATTTTAGTTGTGAGTGCAAAATAGATTATATCATATTTTTATGATATGTAATTATCACAATATAATCTTGATATGGGCAGGATACTCTATGCATGTATGCTTGGTCAGCTTCCTTCCTATATTAAACAGGATTAATAGATTTCTTGCAGGAAAGTTTTATTTTTTAATAATGTGATTAATGATAGTTTAAACATTTTTATTTTGATATCTTAGATTTTAATATAGATGTTAATATTTGATATTAAGTTACTCATACTTGAGTAAACAAGTTTTATAACTTATATATACTTATATAGACATGGAAAAGTTATCATAGTAAAGATAGACTATGTGGCTATCCCACAACTCACTTGCCCTTTGAAATGACTTTCTTCCTTTATACATTTACCCTTCCCGGTTGACTAATAACCTGTGCTCCTTAGTATTTGTTAGTTTCTATTTGCTGTTTTGTACAACCAAAATAAAATTTTATGCATTCTATTTTCTGACATAATTTATTTCATCCAGCATATGTCATTCCTTTATCATATGGTTGAATTACACTATTTTTATCACTGACTATTATTTCATTGTATATGTACCAATTGACCTCTTTTTGGGAATAGGGTTATTTTCAGTATCTAAATATGAAAAATAAAGAAGGGGTTCTCAACAACTCAGACTGTTGCCCGCGTAATAGGTTGTTCTCAGCATCTGACAGAAAGACCCTCTTTGCTGAAGACAAATCTCACACAAAACATTGAACATTGAGAGGTTGTGCTGTCCTACATAGGAGCTTCACCCTTATGTCCTAGTGTCTGTGCACAAAAAGGTACTCTGAAGACTGGCAAAAGAAAAACACATACACAAAAACATCCACAAAACCTTTGATCTACAACCTGTCCTGCCTGCAAAATATACTAGGACAATAGCAGCACAAACCTTGTGAAAGCAACCAATCAATGTCTCATTTGATTACACTGTTTGGGAGACCAATAACCAGAGTCCAGATAGTCCATAGATATATGATAAAGCCAAATGTTACTCACTGATCTTAAAAAAAAAAAAAAAGAAAAGATTGAAATGTCTCCTAATGACATTCTGCTATACTCATAGAGCAGTGCTTTATTCAGCCATCATTGGAGAAGCTTCCTCATGCACCAGATGGGAACAAATACTGAGACCCACAGACATACATCACACACACACACACACACACACACACACACACACATCTTGGAACATAAAACTCAAAAACAGATGTCTCTATCAAATTCCTCCCCCATCAGATCTCAGGAAACCTGCAGAAGAGGAGGCAGAGGGAGTGAGGAGGCCAGAGGAGATGGAGGACAGAAGAGCAAGGGACTCTAAAACAATGGAGCAAGCCTCTTATGAACTCACAGAGACTGAAGCAGTAAGCCTGGGACCTACATAGGTCTGCATCATGTCTTCTGCATACCTAGCATAGCTTTCAGTTTAATACTTTTATAAGACTCCTGGATGCGTAAACAAGTTGGTCTCTGATTCTTCTGCTTTCCCTTGTGACTACCTTTCTGTTGCTTTAGCTTGTTCAACTTTGATATGATGACTTTTGTTTTGTTTTGTTTTGTTTTGTTTTGCTTTATGTTTTATTGTTATCTCTTAGAAGTTCTTTTCTAATAAGAGACAGAAAAGGAGTGAATCCAGATGAAAGAGCACATGGAGAGGATCTGGGAGAAGTAAAAGGAGGGAAATTGTATTTAGATTATATTGTAAGTAAAAAGAATATATGCTTAATAAATGAGGAAATATAAAGAAGATAGCAGGAGCTTAAATGGTAAGTCATGTAGTATCCGCAGTCCAAAGAAGGCATTAAGATGTGAATTCTCAAAAAGATAAAAAATAAAAGGAATCCCCTCTTCTTAAGAGAAATAAGAATTGAATATATTTACATAAAAATCTCATATGGCTTAAAAACTTTTCAACACTTTAATATTGCTCTATGGATCATGTTATGGGCTAACTTAATGAATGTATATTGAGCATAAAATGGAATAATTTGATGGTTTGCATCTAATTTTTCTATAAGTGTCAATTTTGTCATATCAATTCATATTTTCTTTTGGATCTGACTCTTTGCATATATCTATCAAATATTAATAGCTGATAAAAAGACTTTTTTTAAAATTAAAAACATCAGTTTTCCTTGTAAAGGTCACATTTTGTAACTAAGGAAGCCCATACTTAACATGATTCCATATTCCTGACTGTATGACTCATTATTCAACTGCTATGAAAGGTTTGCTTTGTCTGTGATAACATTATTTACTTTGAAACATACCTGATAAAATTACTGATATTTTCTTTTGTTTTGTATAAGAATTACATATTTAATCATGCATATCTAACATCCTCATTAAAAAATAAGAATTTTAATAATACTTTTAAAGTTTTAGAAAACTTGAGCTGCAAATATACAATTTCCCATATTCAGTCATTTTTTCCCATTTCTACACTATCAGATATTTATCTTCTCACCAGAAATGATTAAATGTTAGAATTGCTCCATGTTGTTATTTGAATGTGATGCTCTCCCAATAACCACCCTGCACACACAATAGGATAGCGAGTTTGAACACGTGGTCTCTAGTTTGTGCTACTTGGGGAGGTTATGGAGCCTTTAGGTGACAGAGCCTTGCTGGAGGAAAGTATTTTACAGGGGGAGAGCTGGCTTTGAAATTTTCTTGCCTTGCCCTGCTTATTGCTATCTCTCTTTGATTCCTATATGTAAATAAAAATGTAATCAATAATCCTCCTTCTCATGCCATTATCTGATGCTATGCTGTTCCTGTCATAATGGGCTTGGCCTTGTGGAAGAATCTGCCAAAATAAGTCGTTCTTTTTTACATTGTTTATGGTCATGGTATTTTATCACAAGGAGAAACAGGTAACTAATATAAAAAAACTGGCAAAATGCTGACAAAATTTATGAATTTATCATTAAAAGGGAGGGAGAATCAAAATGGAGTCCAAAGCACAAAAACCTATTCAGTGAAATACAGCAGAAAATCTCGGCCACCTAGGAAATACATGTATTTCCAAAATGAAATAACCAGAAGGGAATCTCTTCATGTAACATTATAGGTAAAATGTCAAAAATACATAAATTAAAACAAAGTAGACTTTAAATGATAAGAAAGAATATTATAAGGAACAATCCATCAGAGTAAGAACTTGCTCCTCAGGAGAACCTTTAAAGGCCAGAACATGGAGTAACATATTAAGGAAATGAAGGATTCTTACAGAAAGAACTTCCATGCTCAAGGATAAGAAAAAAGTAATATTGTGCAGATAGCCATTCTGCTAAAAGCAGATTTAATACAATTTAGTTAAAATTACAGGGCCATTTTCACAGATACAGGAAAAAGTCCAAAAATTTATACGCAGACACGTTAAGACCAAGGCTAAACAAATTCTGAACAATATGAATACTATGCCATCCCTGCTTCTAAACTGTACTATGCATACACAGTAATAAGATTAGCATGATGCTGTCTGAAAACAAACAAAGAAACAACAGCAGCAAGAACAAAACAGATACTTGGTCAATACAAAGAAGAATGCAGATAGAAATCCACACAACTACTTTGTTTTAGATAAATTGCCCAAAAATATACATTGGAGAAAAGACAACCTCTTTTCAATAAATTGTGTTGTGGAAATCCAGATGTAAACATGAAAAAAAAGGAATCTTTTTTAATTTATTTAAAAAGTACAAATTTTAATTTAATTTATATTGTTTTGAGAATATTACATTCTCAAAATGATTATTACACTTTTCTATGCACAAAGTTTAGCTACACATGGATCAAGGATCTCAATATAAAACCCGGTGCAGATAAAGATTTAGAGGAAACAATAGGTAGCATGCTTCAACTTGCAAGCACAGGTAAGGAATTTCTTAATAGAACTCCAGCAGCACAGAAAAGAAGATGGGCAACAAATATCTCATTAAATGAAAAAACTTCTACTATGGAAACTTTTGATATAGTGAACAGGCAGCCCGCAGGAAAGGAGAAACGATTTGCCATATGTATATACATTCAGCAGAGTAGTATCATCTAGAATATGCAAAGAACTGAAAACTAAACATTGAAAAAAACCAAATAACTCAACTGAAATTCAACTATGGAACTGAACACTAAGTTCTCAAAAACACAAATATCTAGTAAACACCTTATTTAAATATCTATATTAATTACAGAAATGGAGAATGAAACTACTTTAAGAGTTTGTCTCACCTCAGTCAGAATAGCTATCCAAAGAAATATGAATGGCAATAAATACTAACTCGGACGTGAGTATGGGGAATTCTTACTCACTGTTGCTGGGAGTACAACCCCTTTGAAAATAATTCTGGATGTTTCTCTAAAATGCAGAAAAAGAATTTCATGTGACAGAAATATATCATTTTTGTAAATAAAATCTGCTGTAGAGATAATTGCACATTCATACCCATTGCTGGTTCATTCATATAACTAGGAAACAATGAATTTTGATGTACATTGACTAGCAAATAGAAAAGTTAAATGTGGTTCACATTCAAAGCAGAATGCCACTTATATATAAAGAAACATAAGATCATGAAATTTGCAGGAAAACAGAGAAAATGGGAAAAATTACAGTGAGATAACTCAGGCACAGAAAAAATAAACATTCATGGTCAATCTTTTATATGTATTCTAGTTTTAAATATTTTGTTTTGTGTGTTTAATTTGGACTATATTGGAAACCAATACACTTGAAAGAGAATATCCTTTTAAATGATACATTCAGGGAGTGAGGAAAGCAGAATATATATAAGAAAATACAGTTCTAAGTGTTTAAAAAAGAAGGGAGTAAGGGATGTAAGTGAGGCGGCAGAAGAGAAAGGGCAACCAAAATGAGCAATAAGTAAAAATATCTCTATGTGGAAACTTACTACTTAATCAAATTGAAAGTATAATTGGAAGGGGGTGAGGATTCTGAGGGTTAAATTTTAAGCGTGGATGTAAAAGGGGTGTGGGAGATACAAGAAGCAGGGAGGGTTGTAAGAAAAACTAAAGATGTATTAAAAGCCTTGTGGAAATTCACCAGTTTATGAGTTAATCACAACAGAGAAAGTAGGGAAATATCTTCCAAACATGGATAATTCAAATCTCATGTTTTGTCTTTTGTTTTTGTGTGTTGTTTAGAATTCACATTTTGTTCAAGTTACTTTCCTACAAACTGTTAGCCAGTGAGTCCTGGGGGCTCTCAAGACCTTATAAATTACCATTGTAGTTGGTTGCTCATAAGTAGTAAGACCCCATTGCTGAAAACACTACTTTGGTTGTAGGATATAGATAAGTCAGTGCTGAACTGGCTATGCTTTATGATACCAGAGGGTATGCAGGTTAATGCAAAACAAAACAAAACACCACACACATCAGTGTTAACACCTGAATGTGACCCCTTCATGTCTTCAAAACCAGTACCACCTGGGTAACTCTTACACATTACTAAGTCCAGCCAAGGTACAACCTTGGCTATCTCTGGAACACAGCTTCTGTGCTCTCAGAAAACACTTTCCAGAAGATGTCACCTCAATGATGCTGGTCTCTTCTTAATCACCGATAATTTCTTAACTCCTGCTAACCAGCATCAATAGTCCCAGTATTACAAAGGTTTCACTCTAGTAGTTCTGGTATCTTGTTAATCACAGCTGATTCTTCAGCCCCAGCTAACCGGAACCACAGAATCTTCACAATCAAAACACCAATGGCCCTGAAAAGCATCTTTAATCTTCCCTCTGAAATTTCACAAGCCAGGCCTCCATCTTCTGCACTGTTCTCAACATTATCTTCCAAGCTCCTACACAACATCCCACAGAGCTCTTAACACTGGATGGATCTTCTAGCTCAAAGTTCCAAAGTCCTTCCACAGTCCTCCCCCAAACGTGGTCAGGTTGTCACAGGAATACCCCACTATGCTGGTACCAATTTGTTAGTCAGGGTTTCTATTCCTGGACAAAACATCATGACCAAGAAGCAAGTTGGGGAGGAAAGGGTTTATTCAACTTATACTTTCAAACTGCTATTCATCACTAAAGGAAGTCAGGACTGGAACTCAAGCAGGTCAGAAAGCAGGAGCTGATGCAGAGGCCATGGAGGGATGTTCCTTACTGGCTTGCTTACCCTGGCTTGCTCAGCTGGCTCTTTTATAGAATCCAAGACTACCAGCCCAGAGATGGCACCACCCACAAGTGGCCCTCCCCACTTGATCACTAATTGAGAAAATGCCCCACTGCTGGATCTCATGGAGGCACTTCCCCAGCTGAAGCTCCTTTCTTGGTGATAACTCCAGCCTGTGTCAAGTTGACACAAAACTAGTCAGTACAGTACCATATAATGTTAAATATCTTGGAGTGTTTCTGAACAAACAAGTGAAAGATTTACATGATAAGAACTTCAAGTCTTTGAAGAAAGAAACTGAAGAAGATCTCATAGGATGGAAAGATCTCACGAATCAATAGAAGTAATATAGTAAAGGCAGACATTCTACCACAAACAGTCTACAGACTCAATGCAATTCCCACACAGCTTTTCATACATCTTGAAAGGACAATTTTCAACTCCATTTGTATAAACAAAAAACACAGGAGAGCTAATATACTGGGTATCTCACTATTCTTGAATTCAAGTTTTACTACAAAGCTATAGTAATAAAAACAGCATGGTGTTGACATTAAAGTAGTCATGTTGATCAATGGATTAAAACCTCAGACATAAATCCATATACCTATGGACATCCAATTTTTGATAAAGAATCCAGAAATACATGCTGGAAAAAAGACAGCATTTTAAACACATGGTGCTGGCATAATTAGATGTCTGCATATGTGAAAATGTGAATAGACCAATATTTATCATCCTTCAGAAAACTTAAGTTAAAATGCATCAAAGATCTTAACATAAAGCCAGGTACACTGAACCTGATAGAAGAGAAGTTCAGGTATAGAACTCACTAGCATAGGAAAAGTACTGTCCTGGACACCATTAGAGTGCTGGTTCCTGCACGTGTTGCAGCTGGCAGGAAACAATCCACAAAGAGGTGCAAAAGAAAAGTCAGTTCAGCCTGACATAGTTGGTCTGGATGAAGCTTCAGTAGTTTGATGCCAGGATATTTAAACCAAGCGCAATTTGGGAAAAACAGTTTCAGGATGGGAGAAGGTATGGGATGTGGAACAGTCAGAGGGTGGGACAGGAGGGGAATAAAATCTGGAGTGTAAAAAAAAAGAAATAATAATAATAATAATAATAATAATAATAATAATAATAATAATGATTCCTGGTGTAATAAAATCCCTGGTGAACAAGGAAGCATAATCACTTTGAAACCCAACTAAAGGTGCATATCTTTCTTTTTTAGAGATGGGTTCTGAAGATAAGCTTCCTGAATTCACTCAAAGGCCGAAAAAAGAATCTAGATTGGTTTCAGGTATACAAAGTGTTTAGAGGTCATTACCAGTGTTAGCCACCTCTGGTCCTTGCTAGGAGAGCCTCTGTCTATCCAGATAGATAATGTAAGGGTCATTTAGACTGTTTGCTATCTCTGCTCCTAGTTTTGGGGGCCCTGGCTATACAGGTGATGTGATGGTCATCTAGATTACTAGTCACTTCCTGTCCTGGCTATGAGAGCTTGATATGGCCTGACCCAACAGATAACACAGGTCACCACGCTATCAAATACCTCCAATCCCCCAGTTTTTGGTGGAAAAATAGGTTACACATCCTTTTCCTCCACAACCCTGCATGTGTCATATTTCTGGTGGAGATGTGTGGGCTTAAGAACCTTCATGTTCCCAACGTCCCCTCATTTCAGTTTTTTTTTCTAAATTGAGTTCATTATTTTCTTTTTTTCCCTTTTACTTTATTTTTCTGTCAAACAATAAATCATGTAGGGAGCTTCCCTTCCGTCCCCTCTGTCCAGTTCCCCACATCTCCCACAGATCCACCACTCCTCCATTTCCCTTCAGAAAACAGCAGGCCTCCCAGGGATATCAACCAAACATGGCATAACAAGATGCAATACAACTAGACACAAAACATCATATCAAGGCTGGTCAAGGCAATCTAGTGTGAGTAAAAGGATCCCATAAGCAAGTAAAAGTGTCAGAGACCTCCCCAACTCCAAGGTTAGAAATCCCACAAAACTCCTAAGCTAAACAACAACTGCACAGATTCAGAGGACCCAGTACCGACGCATGCGGGATCCATGGCTGCCACTTTGGTCTCTTTGAGCCCCCCTGTGTCCTGCTTACTCGATTCTGTGGACCCTGTTCTCCTGGTCTCCTCAAACCTTCTGGTTCCTACAATGCTTCCTCCTTCTCTTTTGAGGGGTTCTCTGAACTCCCCCTAATATTTGTCTTTGGCTCTCTATAGCTGCTCCCATCAGCTTCTGGAGGAAGCGTCCCTGGTGACTATTGGGCTAGGCACCGTTTTTGTTGTTATTTTTTTTTTCTTTTTCTTTTTTTTCTTAGACGTTTTCTTCATTTCCTACTTTCCCTTTTCCTAGTTTCCTCTCCGAAAATCCCCTATGCCCTCTCCCCTCCCCCTGCTCCCCAACCCACCCACTCCCACTTCCTGGCCTTGGCATTCCCCTATACTGGGACATAAAATCTTCACAAGACCAAGGGCCTCTCCTCCCATTGATGGCCGACTAGGCCATCCTCTGCTACATATGCAGCTAGAGACACGAGTGCTGGGGGTACTGGTTAGTTCATATTGTTGTTCCTCCTATAGGCCTGAAGACCCCTTCAGCTCCTTGGGTACTTTCTCTAGCTTTTTCATTGGGGGCCCTGTGTTCCATCCAATAGATGACTGTGAGCATCCACTTCTGTATTTGCCAGGCACTGGCATAGCCTCACAGGGGACAGCTAAATCAGGGTCCTGTCAGCAAAATCTTGTTGGTATATGCAATAGTGTCTGGGGTTGGTGGTTGTTTATGGGATGGATCCCCTGGTGGGATAAAACAAAAATATATACACACACATATGTATATATATATGTATATAGATACATTTGTATATGTATATGTGTATATATGCATACATACATACATACAGATAGACAGACAGATAAATAGATAGATAGATCACATTTTCTTCTACCACCTATATGTTTCTGCATATGTATGTGTTTTTACATTCTTGGTATTTTAAGAATTACTACAAAAAGGAGGAGACAAGAGTTAACTGGGGCATCCAAATTTCATTTCCAACAAATATGTGCTTGGTAGAATTTTTTATGGATGACATAGCAAGTTCTTTTACATAGTTTTAAAAGAAATTCTCTACTGTTCTATATAATGGTGCTATAAATATCTGTTTCCTCCTAGGAATTAGTATAACATTTTTAATAACTGTTACTTATACTAGAATGAAACATCTGTGAATGAGAGAACTCTACAATGAGATTTATAAAATATAAATGAAAAAAACTTATGATCCATGACCTGGTAATATTTCTTAGCAAGTAAAGGCACATATTGCCAAGCCTGATAATCTGGGATCGATTCCAAGATTTCACACATGAGACAAAAGGAATGATATTCTTAGTTCATGAATTGGAAGGATCATTATTGCTAAGATGTCTGTAATGTTGAAAATTGTCGTGAGACTCAAAATAATTGCAAGCAAAATATCAATGTAATTATTCAAGTAACAGAAAAATCCCATCTTACTATGATACATTTACTACTATAATACAGTAGAAATAAAAGTGAAAGCTTAAGATGAATAAACTGTTTTATGGTATATTCTGGTAAATGTTCCAACAACTCCATTGTCCTCTGTGAAAACTAAGTCTTCATCGTGTTCGGGGGGGGGGGGGAGTCCACATACCAGGTTACATTCCATTTAATTTTATTTTGTTAATCATATATTTTATACAGAACTTTTAGTATTTGTCTTAATTCAAATAGAGAACACTGGATAATCATGATATATTCCAGTTGTATCATTTTAGGATTTCAATAACTAAAGCTATCTAAAAAAATGCTCTAAAATCTTTATCTAGGCTACGTTCTGCCATTTCTATATCCCTGAACTATATTGTAACAGTTCTCTTCTATTTATATCCTTTAGTTGTTCTCAAGTCTTCAAATCTCGGAGTTCCTGTGCCTGCTGTGATGCTTGCTTCATAATTGTTATTTGTTTTCCATAAATACTCTTGATTTCAGTTAAATTCTACTCAAGAATCTTTCTCAAAAGCTAAGGTCTAAAAATACCAGAGCATTGATTCTAGTGAATTTTTTCTAGTTCAAAGGTTTGGCTTGGTTTCATTCCCTTGAATACAACCCTGTCTCATCTGTGTGCTTAGAATAAAGTCAGAAACCTGGAAGTACCTAACACAGTATTTGCTATAGAACTGATTCAATGCATGAATAATTGCATAGTTTAACTAATTTAAACTGCATTCTCTCTCTATTTCTCTTTGTTCTCTCTTTCTTTTTTATCCACTCAGCAAATCACATACTGACTTAACAACTTCCTCATAGATGTTTTCACTTCCTGGTTGCGAAGTGTATAGATCACAGGATTCATCAAAGGAAAGATGACCGTGTGGAAAAGGGAAACAACTTTGTCAGCTCGGAGAGCCTGGAAGGGGCGGGTATAGATAAAAATGGCAGGCCCAAACATGAGAAACACAATTATAATATGGGTGGTGCATGTAGAGATGGCTTTGCTCTTCCCTTCAGAGGAATGTCCTTTTACGTGGTAGAGAATGACAGCATAGGAGGCCAGAAGTCCCAAGAAGCATAAGAGGGTAAGTAGACCACTGTTAGAAACCATCAGGAGCTCCACAGCAAAGGTATCGGTGCAGGCTAGCTTTACAACCTGTGGAACATCACAGAAAAAGTTATCCAGCTGGTTTGGCCCACAAAAGGGCAAGTTTAGGATAAGAGCCACTTGTACAATGGAATGAGCAAAACCCCCAAGCCACAGAGCCACCAACAATGCATAGCAGACTCTAGGGTTCATGAGAGTGGAGTAGTATAAAGGACGGCATATAGCGATATAACGATCAACGGCCATCACAACAAGAAGAAACATTTCTCCTGCTCCAAGAAAGTGCAGAAAGAATAGCTGAGTGAGGCAGGCTTTATAAGAAATGACTTTTCTCTCACAGAAGAAATCCACAAGCATCCTAGGAGCTACAATGAAAGAGTAGGAGGCATCCAGGAATGCCAAGTTTCCCAGAAAGAAGTAAAGTGGGGCTGTGAGTCCAGAGTCTGATCTAATGGTGAAAATGATAAGAAAATTTCCAGGAAGAATTATTAGGTAGAAAACTGAAATCAGTGCGAAGACCAGGAGTTGAGCATCTTGAGACTGGGTCAGGCCAAGTAGGATGAATTCTGTAACTACTGAGCTGTTCTTGGTCTCCATCACTTCCTAATCCATAAATAAAACATGTTATTATACGTGTCTTTTCTTTTGTTTCACAGCTCAAATCCACATGAAAGCAGTGTTTGCCATAACCAGTGTCTCACATATTAAACCACCTCTACTAACCCATTTTACTAATCTTCACTAAGATGCTGTCCTTTTATAGCTACTTCCATTCCCACTTAACTTCATGCTTCTACACACCTGCAGTTTTAGGATTATGCGCTAAATTTCTCAGCTACATCAACCAATCTTTTGTTATTTTTTTTTTCTGTTAGTGGTGACTCAATTTTTTTGCTAGAATATTTGCCTTTTTTTTTTTAACCTTCTTTATATAACCACAGAGAAAACTGCATTTTAAATGGTTTCCCTACTTAACTTTTTATGACATGCATCATTTCTGGTTCTTATTTCCTTTCTGGAATTTTAAATTGCTGGTTTCCCTGACATAGTTGTTTTATTGCCTGTTGAAGGTCAGCTTCAATACAACAGGGTTAACTGAGGAGTAGCGAGTGACTGGGGTTGGTGCTAATAGCCACAGATGGGGATCAGCACTAGTAGAGCTGACAGGGGTCGGGAGAGACTCAGTTCAGGTAGCAACTGATGGGACTGCTCATGGTAGCCAGTGACTAGAGAAAGAAAGAGTGGAAAATAACACACACACACACACACACACACACAGAGTGGATGATGCAAGACAGGCTCCAGTGAGCAGGCTCCAACAAGTGAGTTCCTTCAACTTCACAAATATATACATACATAGAGACAGACCATACAAATCATACAGACAGACAGACAGACCGACAGGCAGACAGACACATTCATGCACTGTGTGGGTAGAGCAAAGCTCAAACCAGGTTACATACATACACTTACACACATTTTTGGTGGATGGATCAAACTCCAATGACTTGACTTCAACCACTTTACTTACACACACATACGTGTTTGATGAATGGAAGCAAAGCTTCAACAAGCACACTCCAACCATTTTACAAACACACATATATATACACATATATATTACAAAATCTAATAAGTCTGCTCCAACAACTTTATTTTCTTCTTCCACAGATTTTATATCCCAGAAAAATCTGTCAAACAATACAGAATTATACTGTGATTACATTCTATTTTTCTTTTACAGAATTACTATGAAAAGACCCAGTATGTTTCCAAATACCTTTACATGAAAAAAAATTGCATAGAACATATAAAGAAAACAAATAATTCCCAAGAATCTATGTACAATTAAGCAACTTGTTATAAACTAACAAAGTGTGAGCAAGTAAGGTCATTTTCTCAGCCAGTTTTTCTTACCGGCAGATAGCAACTTGCAGACCAATTATTTTATCATTTATCATTAAAGGAATCTTATAAAAATCTTAAAAGATCAGACATCTACACTTTTATATAAGAAACAGTCAGTCATTTATATTTTAAATCCTCAGAAGGAACATCTACTCATCAGCAGATTTTATTAAATCACATCAGGAAGCTGGGGGCAAAAATGTGTACAAGATATTCATTATCTTGATCCTTAGCTCAGCTTCAGGAAAAGAATTGTGTCAGCCAGTCCTACCATTCTTGTTCCCTGACCTAAAAATCAAAACAAAGCAAAACAAAACAAAACAAAACAAAACAAAAACCAAAAACCAAAAACCAAACAAAACCCTAAGTTAACTATTAAGACTGTACCTGTCTGAACTCAAATTGCTACTAAGATTTTCTACATTAGAACCACTAGCAAAACCATCTTAACCCATTTTGCCTAACAAATTATTTTTCCAAATGCTTTCTAAGGATGGTGGTCATAGCTGACAATCTTCATTTCTAAGTTCTTTTCTAGGGTGGTGATTCTAATTCAATCATTAATCTGCTCCAGCAGCAATGCCTAAGAAAGATCAGACATAATTGTGAGTGCCAGCGATACTGCCCAGTGAAGTGCTGGCAGCCCCTTTAGAGTTTTTATACAGCTTTTAGATTAGTGTGATGTTAGGCAACACACAGAGCAGAACTCCACAACAGTATCAAGTTCTCAGGTCACTTAGAGTTGTGGCCTCTTTGAGGGACTTCTATGTTAGTTGTACTAATGAGTAGACCACATTCCATGAGTTCCAAAGCAGCTTGTTGTTCCTCCTGAATGGCCTTAAACAGTTGCCCATGTGCATTTTGGCTTCTAATCATGTTATCAGGATCTCAAAAAAAAAAAAAAAAAATCAATACCTTCACATCACATATAGGTGTCCTCCTAATTATATTTCTGACTAACCAAACCTACATGTACATTCTGTGCCTAAATTCTTGTCATTACCTTTCAGGAGGATTTGTTTTTGATTTATTGATAACAAAGCTATTTCTATAGCTAAAAATGGTACCCAAAATGATATCTTTCCCACAATTTTTGGCATATTGTACCTCTCATCAGTACATGTAAAAAATTTGATGATCTCAACTAATAAAAAGAACAGGAAACAGACATGAAGCAATTATATTCAAATGTGGTCCTTTAATAATTTAGAAAATGGAAAAAAGTTATCATTAATTATAATATGTAATGAGTTAATTTGCTATCATTGCCAAGTAATAGGGGAAATGTATATTTATTATTTAAGGATTAGAAAATTATTAGTTCTATTAATTATTGAAATTTCATTTAGCCACAACAAATTATGGCACTGCTTATTAAACCATTCTTCCTCTGTGTCTGTAAATTTTGCATTAGTAAGAGTTATATTTATGCTACAAAAATCTATGATTCATTTTTATCTGAATATTATTTTTCAGAGTAGAGTGTATCTAGTCCAGAAATGTGCACATGAAGATCCATTTGGGCACATAAAATAATGGAACTTCTCTCTATATATACTTTAAAAAAATCTTATATTGCACCATAATTCTATGATGCCATATTTCTAAAAAAAAAACATTGGGACAAGTAGTTATATTTTTTGAGCCTGTGCATGCTATATTTTTAAAATATGTGCCTTAAATTACAAACTAATATTTATTAGAACAAATCACTATAGTGTGTCATGCAAAATCATGTCCTCAAACAAAAACAATATCATGCTACAGTTTCAGATGCAGGCAAATTGGAAATTAGAAAAAAAATCAATGAATTACTGAAGAATGTTAAAACATAAGTCATCTGAAATAATATGTGTTTGAGGGGAGATCGTCACAAATACAATTTATGTGAACTTTCCAAAATGGAACACCTAGAGAGGCAAAAAGTTGATGAGGCACTGATTAGGTTCTGAACCGAAATGGAGGTTTACATTGTACATGAGAGTTTTAATGTGATGAAAGAAATTTAGAAATGTGCATATTTGTTAAATATATCTATGATCAACAAATAGTACACTTAAATTGTGAATACTTATCAAATGCTGTTTATGTCAATATGTTTAATATTGCTGGTTAATTTTGAGGGATAATTTCAAACAGGGTAGATTTTTATTAAATTTGGCAGATATCATTAATAATCTTTCCATGTTAATAGAGAGAAGGAAAAAGAAAAAATGAAAAGTCAACTTGAAAAATTCCTAAAGAGAATTTGTGAGAAATTTTGGCACCATTGTGTACTACTGCACATATATATGGACTTATAGGTGAGTATTAATGTGCATTTATAGTGCCCAAATGTTATGAAACAAGTATGTAAAATGCATGGGCACATACTTAGGCACACCCATACATATGGAAAAGTATAAAGTCACATGAATTTAAGTGTAAACAAATTGAATGAGGAAAAATATTTTCTTTGATCTCTTTGAACTCATTGCAGAGTTTCTTTGTCATTTATTTATCTGGATGTCTGCTGACCATCACATGCATGCCACACTGAGAGTAAAAATCTTTCAGAAAAATAAGCTCAGAGTCCTCTTTCCTATTTATAGATTGTGACCTTACAACACTGATACACAGTTAATTTTCTGACTCTTCCCCACATTTATAATTCGAAGACTTAAGCATTACTGAGAGGAGCCATCCCTTCTTCTTTGCTATTTTCTGCATTTACCTTAATCCCCGCTACCTATCATACAGAAATCTGTTATTAATTTGTCTTAGCAAATTATAATTTATATAATTTGTCTTTAGCAAAACTCTTCTCTTCTTTTGCTCCCATTGGTTTCAGTGTCTGCTTCAGTGGTTCTCAAATTGTGTTCCCCGTAATAGGGAATAGGGATGGAACAACTGGGCATTTATCTGTACAAATTAAGTTCTAAGGAGAGAAGTTTGAAACAATATAATGCAGAAGAATGAATGTTTTATTCCAGTCAACTAAGATGATAAAGGATTGTTAGTGTAGGCTAAGCGAGAAGCCTCAATACTTTGCAGTTTTGAAATTTGCGTATTTCAACTGATTAAACAACAATAACAAATGCAATTTGCACTGAAGATACATGTGCAGAAGATACAACTTTTTCCCCTTTTTCTCAGAGTTCATTCACATAGGCACTATTAGGCAACACAGCATGCAATCATTCCCAAAGCCAAAATCTCAGGAGCAAGCTTTCTATGCTAGCTGTGTACTTCCCCTCCTTCCTCTCCTTCTCTATCATTTTTATGGTTTTTCTCATGATCCTTCTTTTTGTATTTGATTTCTGACATCTCAGGTTTCAATTTGTGTACTCTTATACGTGTATTTTTGGTTTCATCATTTATTTTTCTTGCAATGCATTTCTTCAATTTTTCTGTCCCTTTGTTATTTTCTCAGTACCTCTCAATCCCTATACTCTTTGAGTTAGTAGTTTTTGCTTTGTTCTCTAGACTTACCAGCTAGTTATGTTTAAACAAGAATTAGTTATAAAAGAGGTTGTCAATGTGAAAAAGAGCAAAGAAAGTTTGGAGAAAGGAAAGTGAATGGGGAAAAGATGTAGTTATATTATACGATCAAAAATAAAATAATTAAAAATGTTCACACACACACACATACAGACACACATGCACATGCACACATACTCACAAACACACGCAATCTTCCACTGGGTTTAAGGTCTGGATCACTTTAACTATTGCACAGTGAAGACTTCCCAAGTATCTATTTTGATGGGTTCATTAATAATTGGCAATGTTTCTCTCACTTGTCAATGCTGAGTCTTTTCTTCTGAATTTTATCTTCTTTGAAATGTTTTCATCTAAATTACTCACGAATCACTTGCTATTCTCTTCCATGGTTTTTCTCTTTCTAACTCATCCTTGAACAAATGATGTTCTTTTTCTTTCTCAAAACACATCTCTAGTTAATATACTTGCTAAATAACATGTTATACCTGTAATTCAGTCACTATATAATTTTAGAATAGACATGGATTTTTTAAAAGTATGCAGTTGCATCTAAGGAGGAGAATAATTTTTATCTGCTTTTCTCAAAAGTAGACAGTATTTATTAAAATAACTTGATTAGTAGTCAGTGTCTGAACTGACCTAAGAAAGAATTCAGTGGTTAGGTAAATTATGCTACAATATGATGAGTTGCTATATTGGTGGAGTTTTTCTGATTGCCCTTGTGTTGGCTTCAGGGTCTCAGACAGATTTATGCAAACAAATTACTCTCTCTGAATTTCAGTTCCTCAAGTTCAATTCTTGTATTGCTCTATGCTAGGATCACCATACAAAACAAAAACCAATTCACATAAGCAGGGATACAAGGTGATTTGCAAACTTAATTAAGTTTGTCCTAAGACTAAGCTTACTTTTTTCTGCTATAAAGTGATGCTAATCTATTCATTTACTTTAGTTCACTATTGGGGAAGATCCATAATTTATATTAGATTCAAATTGAAATTAAGTTTGGGAATACCAAAGATACCCTTATTTCCATTTGTTTTAAATAAAATATTAACCTCTTTAATTTTGGGCATCAGACATGCAGGAATATTGTTTAATGAGAGTAGGAAATAGTACACAGCTGAATTTAGTGCTCAGTCTTACTCTGTTTCAACAGCATTGATCTGTATTCATGATTTCAATGCAACTGTAGTCCCACAAAAATATACTTGCTTTTCTACTTCTTATTTGTACATATTTTATAAATATAAATATAATGACAAATCATTTCACCTTAGTAGCAGTCCAATATTTTCAAAAAAGTAGCTGTTCTTTTCCATCCATGGGAAAAAATTAACAGATCATGTAAAAGTTTTCTTTAAATATCTTTTCTCATATTGGTGAATCTTTAGATTATGAAATATCCTCTTCAAATTTGAGATGCAAAACAAAATGTGCTTGGGGATTTTATTAGCACTTGTTTAATACAAAAGGGAATTAATTGAACAACAATCCAAATAGGTAAAAAAAAAAAAAAATCCCACGTACTTTTTAAGTACTATACGGTCAAGAAAGATGGCGTCTCAGACATCACTGTTCATGACACAGCTTTAAATGTTCCCATTATCAAAAACAGCATGACATTTAAGTTTACAAGGGAAAAGGGACAAAATATACATGTGCATAACAACAGTCAATTCATTTTTATGAAGAAATTAATTAGTAAGCCTCAGTCAGTAATACATATCCCAGACTACGAATACATTAGGTGACAAGACAAGGAATGTGTCATGTACTATGTATCATTTCTTTGAATGCAGTCCATCTCCTCTTTGAATGCCATCTTAAACAAAAGAATAAATTGTTTTAATATTTGTATAACATATGTTAATTTTGTTTTTAATATATTTCTGTTATCTTTGGGCTGTATGATTCATATGGTTTTCTTTCTCAGTTAAAGATTAGTGGATGTTTTGTTTTGCCTTGCTTGAATTTGGTAATTTTTTTGTCCCATTAGTTCTTTGTTTGTTTAGATTTTTGTGTTTTTGTCTTGGTTTTAAAGTTTTTTGATTATTGTTTCTTGATGAGAGGGAGGGAGGGAGGGAGGGAGGGAGAGAAAGAGAGAGAGAGAGAGAGAGAGAGAGAGAGAGTGAGAATTAGGTAGTTAGGGATAGAAGGGAGATCTCAGATGTGTTGTGGGGAGAAAACATGATCAAAACATATTGTGTGAAGGATATTGTATTTAAAAGATTTAAGGATAGCACATAAAAGTAAAATATTTATTAATAATAATTATTTCTGTGTTTTCATTAATTTAAATGAATTTGAATTTTGGTGTTTTGAATGTAAATAAATCTAAATTTAACTTTACACAATTAATTCAATGCATTTATGTATACCTTTATTTAAATTTTTTTCCAGTTTAGCAACAGGTATAATAATATTTAAAAGTGAATTAAAAACTTAAGTGCAGCAGTACCATTTTATCATATTTTCTTTTTCCTTAAAGAGATTGTGTTGAAACACATAATATTTATTTGCTGAAAATAAATAACATTATACATATATCACTATTGTTATGTGAAAATACTTGAAACGAATGTTCAGAAATACAGTAACGTAGAAACACAGGAAAACTGGAGTACAAAAGCAAAAACCACAAGGATAGACAAGTAAAAAATCAAATACTTAGAGGCACCCTGGTGACCTGTCCTGGGAACATGTTCCCCACTGCTTCCATACACTACCTCCAGAACACTCTCTTTATGCAGAGAACCACAGCTTATGCTGTGAACCCCATCCTCTCCCTTCATTGCTCCTCTCTACCTCCATCTGGAGACCTTCAACTTCTACTCCATTTCATCAACTTCATGGTGTGTGTGTGTGTGTGTGTGTGTGTGTGTGTGTGTGTGTGTACTCATCAGCCTACTTTCCAGGCCCTTTCCCTGAGTTCAAGTTTGTGTTGCATTCACTCACCACACTGAGGGCCCTGGGCTACTCCACTCCTAATCACCTCCACTGTCTTCGGTTTTCTGTATTCTTCTTGTATCTGTATGAGCACTTTTTTTTTTTCTTAATTTGGCAACATTTTCTTCTACATGCTTTTTAAAGAACTATTTTATGCCATTGATCTGGTATTATTCTCTCTCTTCTATGCCTATAAGGTGAAGGTTTGGTCTTTTCATGATATATACCATTTCCTGTATATTTCTTCCCCATGTTTAGCTTTTTAAATTTTATTTACTTATTTTATCTAGATCTTATGTTACCCTTGATTTTTTTTAATATTCTCTCTTCTGTTAGATTCATTCCCCATTGCAAAACAAATCCCTTGAGTTTTAATGGCCAATTTATTAGGGTCTTCACCTCCATTTCCTTTCAGCTTGAGTTTTCTTCAATGTTTCTGTCTCTTTACTGAATTCAGTTTTCAAATTCTATATTGTCTTTGTCATCTCCATCAGGCCTATACTTGCGTGGTCTTGGCACCGCTCTGGCACTTATTTTCTTTACTTTTTTGTCCTTAATTTTATTGATCTGTTTTCTTGTATCTTCTTTAATCTTCTTGAAATTTTTGATGAATTTAATGACTGTTCTTTTAAATTCTGTGGCCTGGGTTTACCTGGATGACTTGACAAACATTTTATGATTCTGTGGATTTGGCAGGTAAAAAGATACCTAAACTTCAATTTTTACATTGTTTATAGTTTTGCAATGAGATCTGGGCATGTAAACATCATAGTTAGTCATATATCTGATATGGATGGATCGTTTTTTGGGAAAGAACACAGGGTATGTGGACCAAATTTAGTGTAAATGTTGGGTGTGACTTACATGGAATAAATTCACATGGACATGGGGAACTGTGCTTACATGCAAGATGTGTAACCTAGTCTAATCCTGGAGACTGGGGGTATATCTCAGGGCTGAGGGGGGGGTGAATTGAGGCAGAATGAGGCAGACATACCCATCCAGACCCTTGGTGTGCAGGATAGGACAGTAAAGATTTAAATATGGCAGAGGAGGAGCCTGTAAGTTTTGTTTAGGCGTGGAGGATCTTTGAAGAAGGCTAGAGTTTTGGGCAGCATTGGCAGTGGTGGCTAGACTATTCAGGGGATTGGATGAGTGAGTAAGTTTCCTCCTACTGGACTAGGGGAGGTTTGTGGAGGAACATCAGGTGTCCTTATTGGGACAAATCATAATGAAAGACATTCAGTTCATTACTTTTTAAATTTAGTCAAAAATACATTCATAGGATAAAGGCAGAAAGCATGACTTTTATCTTTTCTCTGTCTTTGCCAAACTATCCTAAGAACAATCTCTATTCAGTTACTAATATTCTTTCTTTCTGAAAACTCTTGAGCTGGGACTTCACAGTTCACATAGCTCTTAACACTACTGACTTCCAAACTTCTACTAGGAGAGCCACTTAAATACTACTTACAGTGTTCAATTGATTTAATTTTTAATAATTTATTTATTTTTTAAATGTATATTTGGAGTTTGGCCTACATGTACATGTGTGGATCCTCTGGAACTGGAACTGGAGTTATAGCCAGTTATGAGCTGCCATGCAGGTGCTGAGAATTGAACCTGGGTCCTCTGTAAGAGGTGCTGGGTCATCTCTCCAGACCCAATTTCTTTTTGATAATGTCATAGCCTTTCACATTCTTACAATAACACCAACACCAACAATAACACAACATCAACAAAACCCACTTGTGCAGGTCTGACATAGCAATACCTTATATTTCTGGTACCTGTATATTTGATACTATCTTATTGCTATGATACAACACCATGGCCAAGGAAACTTACAGAAGGATTATTTTATTTGTCTATTTTCCTATTTGTCTTATGGTTCCAGAATAATAAGGGTCTATTAGAGTGGGGAAATGTGGCAGCCAATAGCAGACATGATGACTGGAGCAGAAGCTGAAGGCTCACATCTCTAATCATATGCAGAAAAGCCTAGAGAGCAGGCTAGGAATGGCACATGTCTTTACACTATCAAAGCACGTATCCCATGACATGCCTCCAACAAGGCTACACTTCCTAACCCTCTGCAAATAGCATCATGAACTAGGTACAAAGTCCTCATATGCACAAGAATATAGGGGCATCTCCTGCAATCCACCATGCCACATGTTTATTTGTGGCTGATGTGAAAGCGCTTGTTTTGCTCACTTCTTTTACACTTGTCCAATTTAGTGGAAAATAAGTTTTCATGATATGTCCTCATGCTATTCTGTGGAACCCTGAAAAGTAGCATGGTCCCCAGTTGAGCTAAGGCTAAAAGCCCCGGAGACCCTGGAGACCTTGAAGGGACAATAGGAGCATTGCCTGCTCCCAGGCACCAGGCACCTGTCACTAACCGCATCGGGAGATAGATTTGTGGCCATCAGTCACATAAGGGCAATGTCCCAAATCCCTCCACAGGTAGACAACAGGACTTGTGGTCAGGCAGGCTCAAGACATCTCCATTTTAATGAGGTACCTAAAGGCCTGGACAGCTTAGCCAATAAGCTTTCCTTCCCAGACATTCCTCCCAGCAAAAGGTGTTTAATCTCAGGCCCACCCTGAGAAGTGGGGTATGGTTTTACATAGGCACTTTCTGCCCTGACAATAAATGCCCTAAAACTATGGACTGCGTCTTTTCATCAGGAGGTTTGCCTATAAAGCCGCTATCTAGTCTCTGGTTCCCCCCCCCCCCACTCCAGCTCACTCCTTTCTCAGCTCTTCCAGGACTCCCAGTGGTGCCTTGGATGTCCAAGAGCCCGAGATCCAGATGACCCAGCCTCGTGCTAGACCAGGGGACCCCTGAGCCAGTTCAGACTGTCCTGTGCCTCAGACTGTGCACACCTACCCATCGACAGCAGTGTGGGATAAGCACAGTCAACTCCCATGTCCCATTTCCCCGAGCAGCCTTGCCCTGTGGTAGAACATAAGCTGGACCTGTAACCCTACAATATTTTGGGCTTCATTTTAATCTCTTTTAATGTCTCCAATTTCATAAATGTGTGTTCTTTCTCTTCTTTTTCTTATTGTGGCTGAGGGTTTGCCAATTGTATTTATGTTTTCAAAGAACTAATTCAATGTTTTATGTTTGTGTTTGCTTACATCTGTTTCATTAGCTTCTGCTGCAGTTCTGATTATTACTTCCTGTCTTGAGTTTTGAGTTGAGTTGAGGTTTGAGTTGAATTTAGTTTTTCTGAGTCTTAAGATATATCATTATATATTTGTCATCTCTCAAATATTTGATGTAGACACTTATACTATACTTCATTCTAGGATTTCTTTCCTGTTTCCTACAGATTTCGGTAAGTTGTGACTTCTATTTTATTCAGTTACAGGTATTTAAAGTGTTGTGTTGAATCTTTGTGAGTTTCACATGATACAGCCCAGTTCCACTCATCTCCCATGTCCTTTGCCCTTGAATCACCTGCAATGAAACACAAACAACAACTCGAGTCTCTAGCTGCATATGTAGCAGAAGATGGCCTAATCAGCCATCATTGGGAAGAGAGGCCCCTTGGTCTTG
>NC_034597.1:40681217-40683505 GCF_900095145.1 Mus pahari
AGGCCCCTTGGTCTTGTAAATTTTATATGACCCAGCACAGGGGAAGGGCAGGGCCAAGTAGTGGGAGTGGGTGGGTAGGGGAGCAGGGGCGGGGGTGGGGGTGGGCTATAGGGAACTTTCAGGATAGCATTTGAAATGTAAATAAAGAAAATAATAATAAATAAATTTAAAAAAAAGAAAACATCTTATCATGGAAGCTGTAGCATGTCGCAGTGTGTCCCACAATATATCCCTCTGTCCACACAGTTTCACTTGCAAATGTTCATTGTAATCACCCCAACACCTATGCAACCTAACTCCACATGGTGGCGGCAGCTCTCTTAAAGAGGCTAGGCAGCCTGCCTCCGTGCTTTCTCACTGTTTGTGGAGCTTCCCCTCCCCCTTCTTACCCTCCCGCGGAGCTCCCCTCCCCTTCCTGGCCTTTCAGAGAGGACTGGTCTGCCACCGAAATATTGCTATCCTCCTTTTTTATGGTGGCACTCCCTAATGAAACGCCCCCAGGAGTGACAGATGCTGGTTTGAGAACAGACAAATGGCAACATCCCTCAACCCCCATGTCGCCCGAGGCTGGCACTCTCTGATAGATGGTAAGCACTTTCCAGTGTAGGTGGAGCTTGTCCTTGGGAGAGGTGAAGATCAAACATTCTTGGAGATAAGTGTCCCATGTTTGAGCCATGAGAGGAGGGCAATTAAGCATTCCCAGACAGCTGGGATCAGTTTGTCAAAACATACTAGTTTCTGATAGCACATAAAGTTACTTCCCAGGTCAGAAGAGTCCCCCCTCCCAGTTACACAATACACCCCCCCTCCCCCGCCTGAACAAATAATATATCTGGTTTGAAGGATAACTTCCCTTGTCCCCCTGTCATCCTGAAGTCGGAGAATTCATCAAGCTAGGTTGAAGAAAGGACTGCCATCTGCTTTGACCCTGATTGATAGATGAACAATATCACCAACAAGGTGCCACTTTGTCTATTGCTGGATGGGGAGTAATTATAGTTTTATGTTTGCTTCCTGATTTCTTAAATGACAAACACAAAAGTTTAATCTCCATCAGTTCTTTCTGTAGATTCTATTGTTGCTGGTATCTAACCTTAGTCCATTGTTGTAAGATAGGATATTATTTCAAATTTCCTATATATGTTGAAATTTGCTTTGTGCCCTAATATGTGTGTAGAAAGTTTTATGGTTTCAGAGAAGAACCTGTATCATTTCATGTTTGGAGTGACTGTTCTCTAGTTGTATGTTAATAGCATTGGATTTATAATTATCATTTAAACCCAGTATTTCTTTGTCAAATTTTTATTTGCTTAAGATATCTATTAGTATCTTGATTAGGATTTCTGTTGGTGTGCTGAAACACCATGATAAAAAAGAAGTTGGGGAGGAAAATGTTTATTTGGCTTATATGTCTATACTGCAGTTCATTATTGAAGGAATCCAGTACAGAAAACTGTAAAGGACAGGGACCTAGAGGGATGAGCTGATGTAGAAACCATAATAGGGCTGTGCTTACTGTCTTGTTCCTCATGATTTTCTCAGTCTGCTTCCTTATGGAACCCAGGACCACGAGTCAGGGATGGCACCACCCACAAGGAGCTGGGCCCTCTCTCAGTAATCACCAAATAAGAAAATACTCAACAGGCTTGCCTATAGCCCTATTTTATGTAGGTATTTTTTTTTTGATTGACATTCACTCCTTTCAGATGATTATAGCTTGTGTCAAGAGGACATAAAACTATTTAGCACAGTGAAAGGAGGGTATTGGTGCCATCTATGATCACTCTATTGGGATTATTTTCTGACTTCACAGCTAGTGTCGTTTTATGAAATAAGGTGTTTATGTTTTGGAGTTATGATGCCTTCATGAGAGATTATTCTATTTATAATTATGAAATTACCTTATTGTTTTTGTATTGAAGTCAGTTTGGTCAGCCATCAAAATGAGTACTTGCTATTTCTCAGCTCCATTTGTTTGCTTGCAATACTTATTTCTTTTTTTTTTAATTTATTTTATTAGATACTTTCTTCATTTACATTTCAAATGCTATCCCGAATGTCCCCTATAACCTCCCCCCACCCTGCTCCCCTACTCCCACTTCTTGGCCCTGGCCTTCCCCTGTATGAGCCATATAAAGTTTGCAAGATCTCTTCCCAATGATGGCCGAGTAGGCCACCTTCTGCTACATATGCAGCTAGAGAATGAGCTCTGGGGATACTGATTAGTTCATATTGTTCTTCCACCTATAGGGTTGCAGACCCCTTCAGCTCCTTGGGTAATTTCTCTA
>NC_034597.1:40683800-40690730 GCF_900095145.1 Mus pahari
TATTTTGGGTATTCTAGGTTTCTGGGCTAATATCCACTTATCAGTGAGTGCATATCAAGTGAGTTCTTTTGTGATTGGGTTACCTCACTCAGGATGATAGCCTCCAGATACATCCATTTGCCTAAGAATTTCATAAATTCACTGTTTTTAATAGCTGAGTAGTACTCCACTGTGTAAACGTACCACATTTTCTGTATCGATTCCTCTGTTGAGGGACATCTGGGTTCTTTCCAGGTTCTGGCTATTATAAATAAGGCTACTATGAACATAGTGGAGCATGTGTTCTTATTACCAGTTGGAATATCTTCTGGGTATATACCCAGAAGAGGGCAATACCTATTTCTAGTCTTCTTAATGTGTCTGTCTTTGGTAGTGGTCTGTTTTTCTTGGAAGTAGAAAACTATCATGTATTTAAATTCAATCTGCTACTTTGTGACTGTCTTGTAGAATTGTTTCAATTAATAATATTCAGTTATAGAAAATATGTATTAATTCATATCATTCTGAGTTTTCTTAGAATCCATTTGATTCATTAACCTGGAATTATTATTTATACCCTGTTGTGTTTTTAGCTTGTTTATCTTTCTATCTGGACCAAAGTACTCCTTCTAGTATCCTCTGTAGAGCTGGTTTAGTTTTACCAAATTCATTTAGTGTACTTTTACCATAGGGAATTTTCACTTCTTCAGTGTTAATAGTTTTCTTCCCCTTTGGTAGTGGAGTTTAGAAGGTGTGGTCACACACAAGATGAAATACATCTTGTCAGGACCTTCTGGCTTTAGATGTTTCTATCAGATACTCACGTATTGTTCTACAGGGACTGTCTTTATGAATGACTTTATCCTTCTCTCTTGCAGTCTTGAGTGCTCTTTATTTTTTCTTTGTTTCAGTTTTTTAGATATTACATATCATGGGAAGTTTCTTTTCTTTGTTTATATTTTTCTACTTTTAAAGATTTACTTTCTTTTAAATATGTATATTTTGGGAGGCAGGGTATGATGTGTACATGAATGTAGTTCACTAAGGAGGTCCAAAGTGATATCAGACCATCTGGAGCTCAAGTAACTGGTGGTGGTGTTCTAACTGGGTGCTAGGAACTAAAGTCCTCTCCTCTGGAAGAGTGATACATGCTCTTAACTACTGAGCCATCTCTCCTGTCTCAGGAAAACTTCTTTTCTTGCTCTAGCTAGTATTTTACAGGCTTCTTTTACCATGTTGTGCAGCTTTTTCTCTAGATTTGGAAATTCTTTTCCTCTATGATTTTATTGAAAATATTTTCTATGGCTTTTATGTTGTAATCTTTTATATCTTGTACCCATAATTCAGGTATTTTGTCTTTTATGGTGTTGTAGAGTCCTCTATGTTCTACTAGAATTCATTTAATATATCAATGACCTCTATTGACCCAATACTACTTTTTGTCCCAACCCTGACACTCTGTTTTCTACTTGATTCAGTCTTTTGATCATGCTTTCCACAGACCATTATAAGTTATAATCATTTTTTGTAAATTTTTGTGAAAGTTCTTTAAAATTGCTTCTACTGTCCTCTATTGCTATATGGTTAATAAATTTGGGTAAATATATGTTACCTTGGCTCGCGCTCTCTCTCTCTCTCTCTCTCTCTCTCTCTGTGTGTGTGTGTGTGTGTGTGTGTGTGTTTGTATGTGGGTATATGTGTGTGTTTGTTTTAATGAAGGATCTTATACATCTATAACTATAGTTAGTTTGTTGGTTGAGGTTTTTAATTTGAATTTTTTTTTAAATTCAAATTTTCCTCTTCCAATGTTGTTTTGCTTACAAGTTTCCTGATAGGATTAATTTGTAGATGTGGTGTGGTATGATTTTCTATGTGGGATTAGTATTTAGGGCCAAAGGAAAAAACAACTTTCTTCAGAAACTCCTCAAATACCATTCTGGTTCTTCTCTGGTCTCTTCCTTGAATATGCATCTTTTGCCATGTGCTGAATTTCCCATGAGCCTGTGTCAGATCAGATCCTCACATGGGTCTATGGCTTTTATTGCCATGAGTTGTGGAACTGCCAGCACTTGTGACCCTTACCTCCAGACAGCCAGAGTTTCCGCCTTTGATCCATAGCTTCTAGCACTAGTTTATGGAACATGTTTGGTCCATGTGAATTTTACCTTGGATTAGACATCATTACAACCTTGAGTCTACAGCATCTGCTATAAGTTATGGAATTTCAAATGTGTGGGCTTATTTTTGTTCAGATGCGGTCCTCATCTTGAGTCTGCAGCTTTCACTATGAATAGTACAATTCCCTATGTCAATTGATGCCCCATGATTTGTGGAATTTCTCAAATTCCTACGGGCCTTATGTTGGGTCACAGTTGGTCTGTATCCCACGTTTGTAGTTCTTGGTCTTTAATTTTTCTTGTTAATCTAGTTAAAATGTATTTTCTATTTAGTCTTAATAGGTATTTGTTTGTAGAAATACCTTCTTCTCAGTAATTGAAATTTAAATATTTGATTCTGAAAAATAGTCTCATAATGAATTGTATTTCTTTTTTGATCATTATGTACTCTTTAATTTATCAGTATTCTCATTTTTTCATATAAAGGTTTTTATTGATATAAAAATATTCTTACTCATATTTGCTGTATTTCACTCAGAAAGTCAAACAACCATTCTAGCAGATGCTTCAAATGATAAGGTTAGATATTTTATTGTGGAGCTTTTTCCTAGTGGAGGATTCAGAAACACCACATGAACCTCCTGTATAGCTTCTGGCAAATATTATAGAATAGATGTTGGCTTGGGCATGGACAAATAAGTGTGACTTAAATTTTAGAGAAAATACTTTGTCAAATAACTGTTGGAGATTTTAGACATGTAAATAATATTCCTTGANAATAGTTCACCACACTTGTCCATCTTCCACATTTTAGGCCTTCCCACTTTCTGTTCTCCTTTTTTTTTGCTTTAAAAAGAGCAACCCTATAGGTGGAACAACAATATGAACTAACCAGTACCCCCTGAGCTCGTGTCTCTAGCTGCATATGTTGCAAAAGGTGGCCTAATTGTCCATCATTGGGAAGAGAGGCCCTGTGGTCTTGCAAACTTTATATGACCCAGCACAGGGGAATCCCAGGGCCAAGAAGTGGGAGTGGGTGGGTAGGGGAGCAGGGGCAGGGGGAGGGTATAGGGAACTTTCGGGATAGCATTTGAAATGTAAATAAAGAAAATATCTAAAAAAAAAAAAAAAGAAATGTAAATGAAGAAAATATCTAATAAAAACTAAATAAAAATAAAAAATAAAAGAGCTTACCCATTTTAATTTGTGCTGCTCATATACTCATTGGTATATGAGCAGCAGTATAGAAGAGGCTATCTATAAAGCATAGCTGAACTACTACAGGTCACAGGTCACTCCCTTAAGGGAAAATAACTCTGTTTTCCTCAGAAACCATAAACTCTCAAGAGCTCTTTAGCTAAGCATGGAAGCTCAGGATTCCCTCCTTTGTCCAAGCTGAATGTTTGCTGGTTTGGTTTTGTGCAGGTTTTGTGTAAGCAGCTACTGATACTATGCATTCATAAATACAGTGGTCCTGCCATGTACAGAAAACAGGTGTTTCTCTAGTCCTTGCTAGTCTCTGGCTCTCCCAATCCTTCTATTGAGCTGTCAGTGAAGGAGTGTGATATAGATATCCCATTTGTGGCTGAGCACTTCAGAGAGATTTATTCTCTGCACTTTATCCAGCTGCAAATTGTTATATTAGCTATAGTTCACTGCACAAAAAGAAGGCCTCTGATTTAATTTATCAGTTTGCGATGTGAATTTAGAGGGTGATTTGATATTATGGTACTGTATATTTATCAAAAGAATACTAGTTTGTTCACTGCTAGGATCTATGAGTACTTCAACCATTGAGTCCTTGACCAGAGTTATAGTACCAAGCATGGATTTCTTCCTGTGGAGTGGGCTTTAAATCCAATCAGAATGTAGTTGTTTATAACTTCCATGCAACTACTGAATTCATGAGCATACCTTCCCATGATGGCCATTTTTGTTGTTCACAGCATTGATAGCATGATAAACTGTTAATGACTTCCCACTGCTGAGAAGCCTGCATAATACTGTTATATATCTTGAAAGTTGGCCATCTCTGAATGTTTCTGTCCAATATCACATGATTTATCCATATCTTGTTACTAAAGTGTGTTATAGATTCTAGGAGAAACATTCCCCTTGTGTAAGCTAACTCTAATCAAACACGCACACACACACACACACACACACACACACACACACACACACACAAAGCTATAAAATGTTAAGTTTAATATGCTGTTTTAAAAGTGCTTAGTGTTAGCCATGCCATCCTCTAATCCTTCCTCTGCCTTACCCTCCCATCTTTCCATGTAAATTCCCTTCTTTATTTTCCATTTCCATTCTGTATAGTTTAGCTCAGTTAAAAATATTCTTCCTGCTGGTGGTGATTCTAGACTTCTAGAATCTTCATATTAAACAAACAAATGTAAAGATATGATGTTAATATCCACACATAATATAAATATAACTTTTTCTCTGATTATTAACAAAACCAACAAATTGTTGCTAATTTTTTATGGCATCTTAATCTTTATTTCAGTTATATAGATATTAATCTTTGTTAATTCACTTCCTTCTACTATTTTTGCTCATAATTTGTTTTTCTTGCTTTTATAGTTACTTGAATTGTTACATGACATTGTCTGAAAACCTTTCTTTGGACACAGGTTCCTACCACCCAATTCTATTTTCCACTTCCTCCTCCATTGTCTAGCCTTATGAATATCTTTGACCACATAATCCTTATTTCATCCCAGCCTGCCAGATGTAACCCAGGTCTTATAGCCAGTGACAACATAGTCTGGCTACCTAAATCTACCCAGCAGCCAAACTAGAAACATCTTCAATGTCCTATATCCCTTTCTCTGGTCTAGTCTGAACAACCCACCTTTGCCATAGCAAAGCTCTAGGCCTCCATCAGAAACCTTCCTAATGAAACCAGTGAAACCACCATCTGGGAGGCCCCCATAGCATCCACTAGATACCTAGACTTTCAACTCCTTCCTTCAGAATCTAGTCTGGAAAGTATCCCTTACCTCACCTTATTTACACTTTTCTGTAATTTACTAGATTTTGCCTTTGTCCTATAACCAGTGCATCAGCATGGATAAGCCTTACCAGACTTCATTCCCAAGGAACTCTAGACTTGGGTCAGGCTCCTTCCAATCTGTCTCCTAAACCATAAGACTGTCCCATTTCACATCTGGTCTCTCCATTCAGACAGATTTACCTTTACACCCCAGGCTTGGAAAGGGAAGCACTGAACACTATCCCAGTCTCTCCCTTCACTGACTTCACTTCAGCCAAGTGATTTCCAACCTCTAGACTCAAAATTCCCCATACCTTTCCATCTTCTCCAGCCTTCCCTGTCCATAACAAACCCAGAACTCAGAAAGGAAGTCAGTATGCCTACATAATATCACCGTGAAAGAGTGCCAACAGTATGAAAGATGAAGCCAGTAACTTTTTTCTAAAACCCACCAGTTCTGCAGAAGTGTTTATCAATCATAATTGCCTAGATTACTCCAAGACACAGAATTTTAAAAACCATAAACATTATCAAAGAATTCAAGGAATTTTATCAAGACACAAAGAAATAGCTCAATGAAGTCAAGGATAAAGATCTTAAGGAGAATTAATGTCTGAATGATGGCCAATAAAACACAAACATATGGCTAATGGAAACATCAAGGCAAACCAAAACAAAAAAAATAATAAACAAAAACCACAAATGGCCCACTTCAAAACTGGAACTGCAACCTGAATTGAGAGTTCTCAAAAGGAAAAAAGAAAGCCAATTCATAGCTCAAAACCTATTCATCATCTCTATAAATCAGAGAAATACAAATCAAAACAACTTTGAAATTTCAATTTACCCTAGTCAGAATGGCACAGATCAAGGGAGCAGGGACAACAAATGCTAGAGGACATGCAGAGAAAAAGGAGTCCTCATTCACTGTAGGTAGGACTACAAACGTGTCCAGATATTAAGGATATCAGTATAGAGATGTCTCAAAAAGACAAAAAATATCTACCGTAAGACCTATACCACTCCTTGACATATTCCCAAAGGATACAACACCGCACTCCACAGATACTTGCTCATCTATATTCTTTCCTCATCAATGGACAGTATTTAGGAAATGTAAACAACCTAAATGCCCTTAGACAATGAATGGATAATGAAAATGTGGCAATCTACTCTATTGGTTACTGCTCAAGTGTAAGGAAGTTGAAATGATCACATTTGCGAGTAAATGGATTGAACTAGAGAAGATCATATTCAGTGAAGTAACAGACTGAGGAAGACAAATGTCATATGTTTTCTATAATTCAGGGCTTATACCTTCAAATATTCAGAGGCCTGTACATAAACTATAGTAATTAAAGAAACAAGGCAAGTAAAACAGGATGAAGCCAGAATGGAGGGTTTGGGGAAGCAATAGAGAGGAAAATGGAAAAAGGGGCTCTTTAGGGAGGTGAATGCAGAACAAGGCAGGAGTACGATAAGAGGAAGAGCAGGACACAAATGCCCTTGTATGGGAAATTGGAAATGGGTGGTGGCAAGGAGAGGGGGAGCTTCAAGGAGTGAAGGGAAATAAATATAGTAGTGGGTGGCAGGAGGAGAAAGAGGAGTAACTGGATACAAGTGATCAGGATACAGGGGATCCACTAGGTGTAATCAGAAAAGGGTATTCTTTATGGAGGGTGCAGGGAGGGGAATACAGGAGAATGGGGGAAGTATGTAAACTTACAATAAAGATGTTTTTAAAAGCCACAAGGAATCATAATATTAACTGTTTTCTTAAAATAAAAATCCTACTATATATATATATATATATATATATATATATAT
>NC_034597.1:40691770-40693246 GCF_900095145.1 Mus pahari
CATCTGCTGTTATCTGAATTTTTGATCTTAGCCATTCTGACTGGTGTGAGGTGGAATCTCAGGGTTGTTTTGATTTGCATTTCCCTGATGATTAAGGATGTTAAACATTTTTTCAGGTGCCTGGCAAATACAGAAGTGGATGTTCACAGTCATCTATTGAATGGAACACAGTGCCCCTAATGAAGGAGCTAGAGAAAGTACCCAAGGAGCTAAAGGGGTCTGCAACCATATAGGAGGAACAACAATATGAACTAAGCAGTACTCCCCCAGAGCTGTGTCTTTAGCTGCATATGTAGCTGAGGATGACCTAATCGGCCATCAATGGGAGGAGAGGCCCTTGGTATTGCAAAGATCATATGCCCCAATATAGGGGAATGCCAGAGCCAGGGAGCAGGAGTGGGTGGATTGGGGAGCAAGGCAGGGGGAGGGTATAGGGAGCTTTGGGGATAGCATTTGAAATGTAAATGAAGAAAATATATAGTAAAAAAATGCCTTAAAAAAAAAAAAAAGGATACTGGTAAACTGAATGCTAGTAAGCAGTGTTCCTCCATGCTCTAGTTCCTGTCTCTAATCTTTTGTTTTGTCTTCCTTCAGGTAAAGAGTGTGAACTTAGAGTTGTAAGACAAAATGAAGCCTTTCCTCCTGAATTTGCTGTTGGTCACTGTGTTTTATCAAAGCAGCAAAGACCTAAGACAGAACTCCATTGTAGAGATATGTGAGTTCACCTGAGGGAGCAAGCATAAAAGAATTAGTTAAGCAAGAGTACAAAGGTCCAATTTTCTGAGGAACTACCAGACTGATTTCCAGAGTGGTTGTACAAGCTTGTAATCCNACCAGAAATGGAGGAGTGTTCCTCTTTCTCCACATCCTTGCCAGCATCTGCTGTCACCTGAATTTTTGATGTTAGCCATTCTGACTGGTGTGAGGTGGAATCTCAGGGTTATTTTGATTTGCATTTCCCTGATGATTAAGGATGTTGAACATTTTTCAAGTGCTTCTCAGCCCTTCGGTATTCCTCAATTTAGAAGTCTTTGTTTAGCTCTGTACCCCATTTTTTAATAGGATTATTTGAATTTCTGGAGTCCAGCTTCTTGAGCTCTTTGTATATAATGGATATTAGTCCCCTATCAGATTTAGGATTGATAAAAATCATTTCCTAATCTGTTGGTGGCCTTTTTGTCTTATTGACAGTATCTTTTGCCTTATAGAAGTTTTGCAATTTTATGATGTCCCATTTGTAGACTCTTGATCTTACAGCACAAGCCATTGCTGTTCTATTCAGGAATTTTTCCCTGTACCCTCCCCTGGGCATATACCCAGAAGATGTTCCAACTTGTAATAAGGACACATGCACCACTATGTTCATAGCAGCCTTATTTATAATAGCCAGAAGCTGGAAATAACCCAGATGTCCCTCAACAGAGGAGTCAATACAGAAAATGTGGTACATTTACACAATGGAGTACTATTCAGCTA
>NC_034597.1:40693836-40707670 GCF_900095145.1 Mus pahari
GTATAGGGGACTTTCGAGATAGCATTTGAAATGCAAATGAAGAAAATATCTAATAAAAAATTTAAAAAATGAGTATAAAGGTCAGCCTTGCTGTGGAATTCTATGGAGCCTTATGGTTGGCCAAGGCACAAACACTAACCACTAAAGTGATTGAGGAGCATTGAAACAGAACAGCATAGGCTTTTAAATGTTAATGAGTATACAAAAGTTAAGAAGAAAGCATTCTCCTAGAAGCCATAATGTGGTTATTAATAGAGTAACATAATGTGGAAATCTCAGTGGTAGGAATGAGTTACCTCCTCAGACATTGTTAACCATGGAGGTTCTAGAGGCTTTTAAACAATAAAGGCTGTGCGTTATAAGTGGTGTCCTGCGTCTGGCCCGCCACAGGGCTAGGGCCGCTCAGGAGGTGGATGAAGAAGCTTGACTGCATGCACCTCATGCGCCACTGCTGCTGCTACCTCCAAGGTGGGCATAGGGCTGTAAGAAACCTCAGGCCCCCTCTCCGGGGATGGGGAGGTGCAATCTGAGATCCATGTGGACCTACTAGAGTTGGCTTCTGCTCTCAGGCACCACAGAAGCGGCTGGGTGCCACAGATGATCTGAGAATGGAGTGTGGGAGCAGGGCTGGCTCTTGCCTGGGGCTAAAGTGAAAAGGGCAGGAGGAGAGCTCTTGCTGGTTCCTGAGGGGAAGAACGCATCTTTGGTTTGCTCATAGGGCGGCTTGACCGAGGCTTGACTGTGGCTGAGAATGCAGAGAGGCCTCTTGCATGAAATTAGCCTCTTTAGAGGAAGACCTGCTCCGTTGCTCCAGCATGGCGGTCCTGATGAGAAGAGGCAGTCCATAATTTTGAGGCATTTTTTGTTCGTGGTGGAGAGTTGTGATGAGTGAACCCATACCCTACTTTCTCAGGGTAGGCCTGATGTTAAATATCTTTTGTAGAGAGGAATGTCTAGGAAGGGAAGCTAAGAGGGTAGTAGAGGCAGAGAATGGCAGAGAATGGGAGAAAGAAGTAGAGGCCAGCCACAGGGAGAAAGAAAGGAGAGAGGGGGTTCAAGAGGGCAAGAGAGAGAGGCAAGAGTAAGAGAGGGAGAAGGGGGCAAGGAGCCCCTTTTATAGTGGGCCAGGTAACTGTTGGGCAGAGCTTATGTGGCTTTTGTCAGGTAACTGTGGGGGTGGAGTCCAGAGAGAATACCAGGGGCTTGGGGGTGTTGCTCTACATGATTGATGGCCACAGAATTGTGGAGAGCAGAGGCCTCCTGTCAGGAGCCTGGTTGTCTGGGGGCATGATGAACACCTTCTGTCCCTTGCAGGAATACCTGTTTGGATCTCCGAGGTTTAAACCTAGCTCAACCAGGAAACAGGCTGCCTTTCATGGTCCCACAAAAGGCTATTGCCATTACTGTTCATTGCAGAATTATAGACTAAGGTCATATTGTTGAAGACATCACATGTTTTGGTTACTGTAGCACTTGGACAAAGAAAGCTAGGACTGACTGAGCTGCGAGTATTCCCTCCTTGTTGACTAGCTCTACAAGGAGATAAAAAGGAGTTCCAACAGGGCTACTAAGTTTTCCAGGGAAAATGAAGGCCAAAATTCAGGATCCTGTTTGGATCCTGAACATTTCAAGTTGAAAGTGCAAGGCAAGCTGTGCAGCTAAAGCAGTAGTGGGTGGCATACGTGGTTAAGATGGAACCAAATTTATGGTTGCACCAAAGACTCACTTCAAAAGGAAAAGTTCATGTCAGATACTGCAGACTTAGGAAAAAGACCCTGTGCTGAAGGAAGCCATCACTTACAGGGGGTGGGGGAATAATCCCCATCATTAATTAAATGATATGCCAGCTAATGTGCTTCTTCACACCGTTAACAATCATATGCTATTACACTCAGAGTCGCTGGGATATTTTTCCACTTCTTTATTTTTATGCTTTTTTTCACTTGTTTTATGTAGTAGAAGAAATATCCCTGAGTCTTACTAGCTAACAGCCACATTCCGGAGACAGAGGGATTAATAAAGGTTAAGTATCTTTTAGGAGTTGAAAACTATGTTACTCCATCCAGTGCTGAGGATATACCAGTAAATAGTCAAGATTTGTTTGATATTTTATTGTCATTAGCTCATACTTACTTTGTACTAGATTGCTGTAAAGTCATTACAATGTAGTTGCTTAATAATTTACAGAACATAAAGGTCAATATTTTCATTTCATCTTTATTATAAGTGGAGGATGTATATAATATTATGATTCAGCTAGATACCAACCCTCCATTGGCTTTCTCCTTTATAGTTCCTTTACAGTTTCACTCAGGATGCTTTTGAATTTACTGACTGGATTTGTGTCTCCTTGGTTCAAGATATGAGAATTGCATTTTGCCCTTTATAAATCTAATATTAATAATTATTTATTCAGTGCCTAACTAAAATTCATTTATATTTATGAATGCAATTCATTATATGTATTGAAATTGTTGCTAAGAATAGTCATACATTCTATTATATATCTCTTCACAAATACATATATAATGAATAACATAAGGAGGAATGCTCAGTAATTTCATTGTGATTTTTCCTGAAAATTTCCTTACCTTACTTAGAGATGTTATGATAGCCATAACTGTGAAAGATATGTCTATATGTGTTTATGTATGCAGTATATATATGAAGCTATGAATTTGAGAGGTGGAACACATTAGAGGGACTAGAATGAGGAATGGGAGGAGAAAAATTGTATAATTGTATTTTAACTAAAAATGAAGTCCTGAGATTGGCCCATAAGAACACAGCACCAATGGACTGCAGTCTGTCAAAGGCTAAGGAGGGTGAGGGTGAGTTTGTCTTAGTAAGGGTTTCTATTCCTGCACAAACATCATGACCAAGAAGCAGTTTGGGGAGGAAAGGGCTTACATTTCCATACTGCTGTTGATCACCCAAGGATGCAGGACTGGAACTCAAGCAGGTCAGAAAGCAGGAGCTGATGCAGAAGCCATGGAGGGATGTTCTTTACTGGCTTGCTTCCCCTGGCTTGCTCAGCCTGCTCTCTTATAGAACCAAGACTACCAGCCTAGAGAGGGCACCACCCACAAGGGGCCCTCCCCCCTTGATCACTAATTGAGAAAATGCCTTACAGCTGGATCTCATGGAGGCATTTCCCCAACTAAAGCTCCTTTCTCTGTGATAACTCCAGCCTGTGTCAAGTTGACACAAAATTAGCCAGTACAGGGTTGATATCCAGAGTCCAGCCTTTCTCAGGTGACCACTTACCTGCCAGGTCCTTAAGCATGTGTATGACCTGCTTGCAGTTTCCCTCAGTTTTTCTTACCAGCCCTGTCCAGGGGTGGAAAAAAGAAAGAACAGGTCCCCCTGCTTGGGATATCTTAGATCTTGGGCAGTCAGTTTTAGAATTGATTTTAGCCATTTGTATCTTTCATATCTGCCTTGTTGGCTGTTGGAAGGAAATAACCATTTAAGATGGAGAGAGCGAGAGAGCTAAAGTAAAGGACAAGAACTCTCTAGGCAATGATTGTCTGTGATCTAGGACAAGCAAAGATCTTGGACAGGAATGTAGTTCCTATATCTGACCCTGAGACCCTGGACCCTCAGTGCTTCACCTACGCTGGGGCTTCTAGTTAGTTCCTAGGGTGTCCTGGATCCCAGGCTGTCAGTGGATTGTGCTGCGGCTGTCCTGGCATTACGTAGACTAACTACTTCTTCAACATTTGCCATGACTTTTGCAAGGGTATTGACCACACAAGAGTGATGACCGAACTCTGGAAGACTAGATCTCAGAGTTCCAGGGTATTTATTGTTGCATTTAGAGTCTTCCACTGCACACTGGGCTGTGAAGTTTGCTTGTACTACCTTTCCACTCAGAAACAGAAACTCCTGCCTCTCACCTGCTTTAGAGCCCTGTCTGTCTCTTTTTGTTTTCTACTCGGGTAGAATTGGATTCAAGTATATGGCTCTAGAAGGTTTCATCGTTCTTATCATTTTTTGCCTGCTAGCTGTCATGCTTACTTACATCATCCAAGTGACCATCTTCCTTCTAGTCTTCACTATACCCCTGGTACTCCTCATGGAGGTCATCATTCTCCATTGAAACACCAAGGATGTGGAGTTCAACTGGCAGGTTGTCATTTCATACTGGTCATTTTTATTGGGCTTACCTTCTGTGTATTCTACAACAAGCTGCTTTATTTTCCCCAGTCTAATTTTCATCATCCTGGGTGGGTACATACTGCAGTGGCATTAGTGTAGAAGCCAGAAACTAAGAAGGTAATGTTAGTGGCTAGGGTAGATGAGTTAACACTACATGGGCATTAAACTCCTGGTCTTCCGCGTTGAGAAAGATATAGGACAAGCTTTTTAAAGATAATCTGTGATTTATTTTCCCACATTACTTGGAATCAAAACACCACTGTATTTTCTGAAAATAAATTGGATACACTGTTCGTGTGTGTGTGTGTGTGTGTGTGTGTGTGTGTGTGTTTCATTTATACTTAAGGATATTGACTGGGTAATTTAGAATTGAGTGGATCCATCTTCCGCTTGTTCTAGATTGAATAGCATAAATATTTGTGAAGTGCTTTATTGTATTTCAAAGGAGCCGCATGATGAGGCCCTATTATCTTGGCACAGAGGAAACGGTTATGATTGATTTCCAGGTCCTCTTAAACATGAGAGCCTGTCCCCTGCTTAACATGGGTTTCTTGACTCTACTGCTTGCTGCAGAAAAATTTCTTGTTGATATGCATACAGTGTGGCTCCAAGATTTTTGCCTAGGATTGGGTTCAGACACTTTTCCCTTTCATCTTCCCTTTCACCCATTGCCATGGTTAAATGTCAGGTGAAGCAGAAATAAGGCGGTCAGTTCTGTGGCTGGGAAGAGGAAAACATCCTAGATAGCCAGAAAAGTAATCTGCTTTCATATAAAATATAGTCAGGTGGCTGTTTTACTATGTAGCATCTGCTAGGATACTAGGAAGGGCTCTAGTTTTTCTGTTACTATCAGAACCTGAAACGAGAGAGGAATGGCCACTTAAAGCCAACAGAGTTTATTTTCTTCCAAAAGCCTCTTCGTGCTCCTCTTGGCTACCCTGCATCTCTGCCCCTTCATCTGCCTCTCAGTTCTAACTGGAGCCATATGGTGGATAACAGTAATACATGAGTCAGGGGCACTTGCCCACTTCCATAAAGCCACAGAATAGGCACGGAAGGAACCCATTGAATGTACACTCAAGTGAACAACAGTTCTGGTCTCACTTAACTAGAGTGGCAGGTCCTGGCAATGAAGGAACTTTGGTGCCAGAGACAGAGTGAGAATATAGACCCACCTCTCCTTATGTTTCTTTTGATTTGTTCTGACAGTGAGGGGCTTCAGTGAGGATACCCAATGGACTAGCTGAGGGAGATCTCCTTTCTGCTGCAGCCTTTTAGGTGTAATGTCTGTATAGAGTCATTCACTTCCAGTGGTCTGAGATAGAAACATAAGATATTGTACATATTGAATTGCACAGTCCATATTTTACTTTTAGATCTACTGTTCTGGTAGGTAACAGAGTCTTTGCCTGAATGAAATTACAGAAGAATCTGTTCATAGTCCTGATTTAGTTCCTGGAGCTAGCAGTGGGTCACCTCCCAAGAAATCACATACCTTGAAAATTGTCCCGAGTTCATCCTCAGGCAGAGTGGTTTCTATTAGGGTCCTTGAGTTTTGATCAGACTCCAGGAATTTAGAAAAGGAGGGAAGGTCTCTTTTTCTGAACTTCTGGCTGTGTCTCAAGCTAGGTCGGTGCATTTGGTTCTCTAAAAGGCCCTATCTTTGAAGAAGCTATTGGGTCTTCCTTGGAGCTGGGCACTGCCACAGTCTGGAGGACCAATGGCTCTTGCTACCTGGCCTGAAACTAGCTTAATACCATCAGAACTGAGACAGATGAATCCATATATACTGTCTTTGTGGAATATACATTATATTATATAATTATTAAATATCAATATGTTAATCATATATGAATTATATTATACATATTCATATAACATACTATTATATGATATAATATAATACTACATTGATATATAATATTAAATAATTTTTACATATTATATAGTCCTCAAATGCCATATATCATGCCAGGTTTAATATGGCCACTGCAGTTTGTTCCTTGGTTCAATGAAAGTTTCTCTTAAATATGATAATTAAAATAAGAGGAAATGTTCATTATTGGAAAACATTATAAATAAGAATGCAGAAACTATTAAACCATCACTACTAATGAAACAGTAATAGATTAGTACTAGTTTCTCTTTATTAGTGTATGATTCAAACATAAAATTAAAGCAACACATTACTCACAATTTTTAATTTATCTTGCCATGATTTTCAAAGGCTGTGGTAATTATGAACCACTCACTCTGTAATTTCTATGTGCAGCTGACTTGTTGGATCCATAATTTTCTCATGGCTTTCTTCATTTCCTGATTTCTCAGTGTGTAAATAATAGGATTCAGTAAAGGAGTGATAACAGTGTAAAATACAGCAAGAGTTGTATTGCTTGCAAAACTCCCAAATGGCCAGGCATAGATAAAAATGCAGGGTCCGAAGAACAGAGTGACCACAATTATGTGAGCGGACAATGTGGACAGCGCTTTGGAAAGACTGCCAGGGGATTTGTGCTTTACAATGAGCAGAATGACAGTATACGAAGCAAGCAAGAGGATGAAAGAGATAAAGGACAGCAGCCCACTGTCAGCAATCACAAATAACTCTAGGGTGTATGTTTCAATACAAGCAAGCTTGATTACCAGGGGAAGATCACAAAATATATTATTTATAATATTGTGTCCACAGAAAGGCAAATTCACTGTCAATGCCATCTGGCTCATGGTGTGTATGAAACCAATTGTCCAAGAAAGTATAATAAACCTGCTCAGCAACCTGTGATTCATGATTATCCTGTAGTGCAAAGGTTTGCATATGGCCACATATCTGTCAAAGGCCATGACTATCAAAAGGGTCATTTCAGCACCCCCAAAGAAATGCATGAAGAACATCTGGGCCATGCAGCCCTGATAAGAGATGCTCTTGTGTGCTGCTAGCAAGTCTGTGATCATCTTGGGTGTGGTGACCGTGGAAAGACACATGTCCAGGAAGGAGAGGTTTCCAAGAAGAAAGTACATGGGAGAATGAAGAGCAGAATTAGCTGTTACTGTGACTATAATAAGGATGTTGCCCACCACAGTAGCACCATAAATCAAAGTAAATGTTACAAAGAAGAAAGTTTGAAGTTGCCAATCTCCAGAAAATCCCACTAAAATAAATTCTGTCACAGCTGATCCATTTTTATAATCCATTTATTCAATTCAGAAAGGTTCTGGAAGTTCTTTAAATACAGAGGTGAAAAACAAAAGCAAGCTACAGTTAGTATCAGTATGTTTGTAGTTTTATTACTTGTTGATAATGCTAAGTAAAGATTTGAAAGCATGCAATGTTTAATATATCAACATGTCAGAGCATAGCTTGAAATGATTTTAAGCTTCATATCACTTTCAGCATATAAGGTTATTTGAAATAGAAAACATTTGAAAGGGTAAAAATTTTTATCCTTTTATCTTATCAAATAATATATTTCAGCAGATCCTTCTTTCCATTATTCTGTTCACATAGAAATAAGATGAAGATTAAATGGCTGTAACTATTTTGTCTCTAATTTATTATAGTCTTCTTTTCCTTTGATTACTTGTAGTTATGTTATTCAAATTTACAAGCAAAATAGAATCATAACAGTAATACACTGCTCTATATTTATGAAGATATTATCAAAGATTATCTAGTGTTTTTAAAACAGACATGTTAGAATTTAATTTTTACATGGAAGGCAATCTACACTGTCATTAAATATTTTTTCTTTTTAATCTTTTTTGATGTATTCTAAAAACTTCAAGAAACATGGACTCAGACTCAAATATTTTTGAGCCTCTGTCCTCAAATGCTAAATTGCCAATTCAAAAGAAGGGCTGTTGTTATAAATGCATGTTTGCATTTGCTGGTTTAAGAGCAAATAGAATGGTGTCTCAATTTTTATGTAAAGGTTTTTCTTGTGTTACAATCTTTAATGCTAAACTATCTTAACTGGGCTTTTTATATACAATTCACAGTTTCTGGAGCAAGGAAAAAATTTAATTATAGTTAAGATATTATTAAATGTTAGGCTTTGTTCTGAATTATTTAATGTATGATAAAAGTGTTTAGTGATCATAGCAAACATATAATACACGAGTATTATTGTTGGCATGTGCATATAAAAAAAGCTATAATGTAATATCTATTGACTTTTTAACAATTATCTAGCTAACAAGAATGAATGTCACTGCTTAAAACAATTCAACCTGACACCAGAATCTGGGTTGATAACAACATACCAGATGCCTCCAAAATGGAAACAATGTATATTTCATAACAAAATAATTAAACATTCTTTGAACTCTTGTGTCTCATATGAATTCCTTAGAAGATAAGATGCAACACCAAAGAGATAATTTAAAGATACAACTCACTACAACTGTTTTTCCTATGTAATCAATGTCTGTTACACAAAGACCTCATAATCTAGAAATATGTTATTATAAAGAAAACAAGCTATGTGAGAAAATCTTTAACATTGTGTAGGACTTAAGCAAAACAAATTCAAGATCCATTCTATGTGAGACCCTCATGAGTGAAATAAACTTTAATGGCAATAAGCAAAAAAGATGTGATATGAATATGTGAAAATGTATGAAATGAAATGTGTTAAGTACATCTTTATAGTCCTATCCAATTGGTTGAATTCTAATACATTTCCCTCTGAGACAGCAATAGCATGTTATAGCTCAATTACAACACATTTTTAAATTTATTATAGACTTTTGTTGGGATATATACTTTTCATATCTTTTTTATTTTGTTTTTCCTACTACTTAGAATACTCATGATAAAATTCTTAAATTATTTATATTTTCTTTTTTGATTTGAATGTAAAACATGCTATATCTCTCCCCTTTACCTAATGATAACCTTTTTAAATTTATGGTCTAAAAATTATTTTTACAGAGGTTTTCAAAGTATCTAATTTAGATCACAAAGTAATCTTCTAGTTCCTTCTAAACTATAAATATACATATATATTTATATATTCTTTCAATTGCCTCAATACTGAGAAAAATAGCCCTTATTCTGTAAAATATTGTAGGACACTAGAATTTCTGTTATTGTCAACTGTAGTATGAGATTTATGAATGATCATATAACCTTTCTTATATTTCTTACATTCATTGTAATTAGTCATTGACAATTTTTCTGGAGCATAATCTTGAGAGTATATTTTCTTCAAAATTTACAGGAATTGTTAATTTTAGATTACTGTAAAGTGAAATTAGCTCTAAGTTGGAGGATTTGATATCTTAAAGGGTAAAACCTTCTTTTGGCTAACCCAGTTTATTAAAATACCATCTTCACCATAATAAATTTAATGAATTTGTTTGCTATAATACTTTAACTTACCTTTCCTAACATATAGTATGGGGATCATAATATTCAAAGTAGGATTTAAAACTGAAAATAGGTCTTTTATTTTCTTTAATGGCCACTATGCCATTCTAAAGAGTACCTTTCACTTCCTTTAAAGATGTGAACCAATTACTGGATTTTTTTTTTTTTTTGAGTACTGGGAATCCAAACCTCAGTGGGAGTTGTTAAAAAATGAAACTATTGCCCACTTTGGCATAACCAAGAGAGATGATTGCATTTAATTCTTGGCCATGTAATGAGCTATATTCCTGCCTGGGTGATACCTTGACTATAACAGCCATGAAATTTTTGCCATACTTGTGGTGATATCATAAGTTTAGAAAGATTTTACATTTCAAATGCTTTCCTGAAAGTTCCCTATACCCTCCCCCCCACCCCTGCTCCCCTACCCACCTGCTCCCATCATGCTTGAAATAGATATTGATGTAAAATTCAAAAAAAGAAAGATTTTATTGAAAGAAAATTATCTCTTCTCACATTAATTCAAATCATTCTTGTTAGCTTCATTTTTGTGGCTATTTTTATAGAATAATTCATGAACAATTTTGAGTATATCCTCAATATATGATCTATATACAAATTAACTTGTAGAACATAAGTAGAATAGTTGAAAAAATGTATGATACCCATTTCCAAATTATAGTACAAAGCTATATTAATGGAAGTAGTATGGTACTGCCACAAAAACAGACACGGATCAGTGGAAAATATTAGAAGATGCACACTAGAGTTCATGAATATATGGCCATTTATTTTTTTACGAAGAGGCTTCTAAAAACCAAATATTGGAGGAAAAATATTGTGTTTAACAAATAGTGTTAGAAAAACTGGATGTGTTCATGAATAAGAGTAAAACTATACTCTTATCCATTACTCTACACATGCTATCCCAAAACAGATCAATAACTTCAATAAAAGACCATTAAAAACTGATGGAAAATTACTTCATATTGGTAGAGGTAAGGACATTCCGTATTCACAGGTGGAATACTTTGGGAAGTTTTAGGAGATATAGCCTTGCTGAAGAAAGCACATTACTGGGCTTTGAAGTAATAAAAGTATAATGTAAATAAACAAAATTTAAAACTCAGTACCTTAGTCATGTTAGTCATATTTTTAGAATGTAAGTAACCAGGCAGAAGTAATAGCTTCTGAGTTGTTAAGAACAAAACTATATTAGTAAATAGTCTAAGCTTTAACGAAGTACCACAACAAAGACAACTTATAACAGAAAGCATTTAATTCCATTCTCCACAGATTTATCCTTAGTGCTAGTATAGCTTGCTTGAAAGAACCTTCTTTCTACTCTAGCTTCATTCCCTGGATCTACACCTCTTGTTGAAGACCACATGGTCAACCTAGGTCTTTCCTACCATCCCTCTCGGCCTTTGCTTCCCGCTCATCTTCAGTCTTCTGTGTTATCTGATGTCCTTCAGAAGCACTTTCTACCAGGAATCTCTGGTGGCTGCTCTAGCTTGGGATACATGCACACAATTTTCAAAATCCTTCCTGTCCTCTATTCTGCTCTTTCCTGGATGGATCATAGTCCTGCTGCAGCCAGAAAATTGGAGCACTATGAAAAGATCAAATAATAATTAATAATAATAATAGTAATAATAATAATAATAGAAGAAGGACAAGAAGAACAGGAGTAAGAAGAGGAAGAAGAAAGCTAAGAAACACAGAATATATTTTTAACAAAAGCATACAGGAAACAATTTTCAATCTAAAGAAAGAGATACCTGTCCAGGCACAAGAAAAGTATAAAACACCAAATATACAAGACCAGAAATAAATTTCCCACAATACCTGATAATCCAGACAATAAATGTATAGAACAAGGAATGGATATAAAAAGCTGTGAAAAGAAATGATCAAGTAAAATGTAACAAGGTAACAACTAGTTTTTTAGATGGAAACCATGAGAAACTGAAAGGCCAGGACATATGTTCTATAAACTCTGAAGGAACACAGATGATTGGGGTTTATATACACAAAAACTATTAATCACAACTGTCCAAATATTTCATGACAAAAACAAATTTAAGCAACTTATATCTACCAATCCAGCTTCTCAGAAAGGCCTAGGAAATTTTAAATCTGAAGAGGTTAACTACAACTTAGAGGACACATGGGACAAATAATACAAGTATAGTGAATTAAAAGAGAGGGAAATACCACCACAAAAGGAATCAATAAAAATTGCTCATTAAGAATTCCAAATAGTGATGGTTTTAATTCCTCAATAAGAAGACAGAGATAAACAGATTGGATTAGAAGAGAAGATTCATCTTCCCATGATGTTCAGTAAACATGTCTCTCTTTAATGGATAGAAAAAGGATTTTACAGTAAAAGGATAAAAAGGGTATTCAAAGCAAATGAATGCAAGGGGAAAGCATGTGTGGTTATTATACTATTTGACAAAATAGCCTCCAAAACTAATGAAAAAGATTGGGAAGGACCCTACATACTCATTAAAGTAAAAAGCTACTACCAAGAGAATGTTACAATTAGAAACATTAATGGATCATACACAAGTGTACCAAAGTCAATAAAAGAAGCATTACCACAAAAAATATATATATTGATTCTCACACTATAATAATGAATGAGTTTAGTACTCCACTCTCACAAATAGACAGGTCAAAAAAAAAAAAAAAAAACAAGACAAAACTAAATAGAGAAAAGTTGGAATTAAAGAACATCATAAATTAAGTGACCTATCAGACATTTACAGAACATTACACCCAAACACTATGTCTTCTCAGAAGTACACAGAGCTTTCTTCAAAACGAATCATATATGTGGACACAAAGCAAGTCTCACCTGATACAAGAAACTATAACAACTAGAATCTTACCAAACCACCTTGATTAAAACTGAACATCAACAATAACAGTATCAGCAGAAGGCAGATAAACCCATGAAAACTAAGTAACTTACCGCTGAATGAAAATTGGGTCAAGACAAAATTCATGAGAAAAACTAAAAACTTTTTAAAATGAAAGAAAAAATACAATGTGCCCAAACATACAGCAACTTCATAGCACTATCATTACATTAAAACAAACAAACAAACTGGAGAAATCTCAAGAACAACATGAGCAATTAGTACCCAAATAGAGTAGATGTCAAGAAATAATAAAAATTTCGGCTTAAGTCAATGAAGTAGAAATAAGCAAACAAAAACAATAAACTAAGCAAAATAAATTAACATCAGGAATAAGACACTCTCTCTCCATACCTATCCAAATATCCTAGCTATAGCAATGAGACAATTGAAGAAGATCAAGTGGATATGACTGGAGAATAAAGCAGTCAAAGTATCCTTATTTGCAGATTATATGATTGTATACATAAAAGACCCTTAATATGCCACTAGAAAATGTTTACAGCTGATAAACACTTTCTGCAATGCATCAGAATACCAAATTAACACACTAAAACTAGTAGTTCATGAACAAGTGAAAAACATACAAAGAAAGTCATGGAAGAAATAGTACCTTTCACCCTATCCTGAAAAAAACAAAAACCAAAAGACAAAAAACAAACAAAAAAACAACTTGTGTTACCTCTAGCCAACCCAGTGAAAGATATGTTTAATAAAACTGTAAGTCACTGAAGAAAGAAATTGTGAAAAAAATAGATGATGGAAAAATGTCTCATGTTCTTGGATCAGTAAGATTAATGTAGTGAAAATTGTCATTCTACCAAAATTTACACCTGCTGAAGCCTAACTAGAAAAGATTCATTCCTCCTTACTCGTGGTGTTGGAAAAATATTCTACATGCTACTAGAAAGGTAATCACCTAGCTACATGTACAGAGACCTGCAACAGTGACCAGTCTGTATGATATACTAGTTCAATAGTAGCACGGAGTTTATGTGAGAAACCAATACTTTGTGATTGGATTTAAGGCAAATCCCATGAGATTGAACTTGTACCTAGTACTGCTAAAATGACCAGGAATCTGACTGGATAGATCATGGACTTGGGGCAAGCCTACTATTATTATTCTGTTAATGGAGTATAGAAATTAAATGAGTCCTAATGTTATACTTCTATATCCATAGATGAGTGCCTCATTCAACATGCAGCAGAAAAGTCTCCCATTTTTAGTAGGTGGAAATTAACAAAGAGACCCACAAATGAACAATTACAAAGAATGAGAGACTTTTGAGCACTCTGTCCTAGATGTTATCTTCCTTCCCTTCCCTTCCCTTCCCTTCCCTTCCCTTCCCTTCCCTTCCTTTCCTTTTCTCTT
>NC_034597.1:40707769-40710616 GCF_900095145.1 Mus pahari
CCTCCCCTCCCTTTCTTTTCTTTTCTTTTCTTTTCTTTTTTTATTTTTGAGACAGGGTTTCTCTGTATAGCCCTGGCTGCCCTGGAACTCACTTTGTAGACCAGGCTGGTCTCGAACTCAGAAATCTGCCTGCCTCTGCCTCCCGAGTGCTGGGATTAAAGGCATGTGCCACCACACCCGGTAGATGTTATATTTTCATCAAACTCATCCCCTCAAGACTCATGGATCTCTGCAGAAGAAAGGAAAAGGCTGTACAAGCCAAAGTTCTATTAAAACTCATACATATACAGCAGGAGTAATGCACATATTGACTAATAGAGACCTGGCAGCACAAGCTAGACTTACACAGGTTAAGGCAGATGAGATTCCGGCACTGAGAAGGGGAAGTAGATACAGAGTCCCAACTCTAACCGAGGAGGTTAATTCATACTCAGTGGTAAAGGGAAAATCAGGTTTTTTTTCCAAATGGAGTCTCACTGGGTATATAAACCATACTCTAAGGCAGTCCATGTGTCCAGGAGTAGTTGATCAATATTAAATTAGATCAATAGTTTTGTGATTTTTTAATTGTATTTTTAGCTTTTGCTTGTTTATTCTGATTTTGATTTTGAAGTTTTTGTATGTTAATTTTTGTTTTTTGTTTTTTTGAAAGAGAAGGAAAAGAGAATATAAAGATGGGTAGGTAAGATAGATAGATAGATAGATAGATAGATAGATAGATAGATAGATAGATAGATAGATAGATAGACAGATGATAGAGCATTTAGTTAGGCTTCCAGCTCAAGAGTTAGAGTCCATGATGGTGGTGCAAATGCATGGTGGCAGGAGCAGCTGAGAAATTACACCCTAAGCTGTAAGCTGAAATCAGCTAGCACCCTGGGGCTGGCAGTAGGGGTTGGCAGAATAGTTTGAAATCTCAAAGCCTGCCTCATGACACACCTTCAACAAAGCCAGCCACCTCCTAATTTTTCCCAAATAGTTCTACAAACTGGGGAGCGAATAACCCTGTGAACCTATTGAGCACCATTATCACTCAAACCACTACATTCCATCCCTAGACCCCATCATAATGCAATAATACATTCATCCCAACTACAAACTTCCTATATTCTTTCAGTTCTCAATCTCCAAGTTTCTTCTGAGAATCCAAACAACCTCTTAATTGTAATCAAAAATGAAATTACATACTTTCAGTACACAATGACTCAGAATCTATATTACCATGCTAAATAGGTAGAAACAGAATGTATAATGAGGAAGCATTGAAAAAATGCAAGGTTCAATCCCAGTAAGGCAAACTCCAAATTTTGTGTCTTCATATCCATTGTATAAGGGCTTGGATGGCTCAGCTGTTCTAGCTCTGCTGCCTGAAATATACATCTATCACCCAGCCTGGTTCTGTTCCCTTTGTATTCTCCCCTTGACAGATATCACCTAGCACTGGAATAGCTAATAACTTAGAGTATCCAACATAATCCACCTGTCACTTTTGCTGTTTTGTACAATATCCTCTAAGGACCTCTTGTCCTCTCAAAGGCTTACATTTACTCCATGATGGTACAGTGAAGGCATAGCAGCAAGAACAACCAAGAAATCACATATCAAACCACAGTACGAAGTAGGGGAACACACCGGTGTTAGAGTGAGATTTTTGAAGCTTTAAATATTACCCTGTGCCACACAATCTCCAACAAGACCACATTTCATAGTCCTTCCCCAAAAGTCATACCAAGAATTCACACATATGAAATTTGAGACTCATTCTTATTCAAATCATCACAAGTTCTAAATCACTTGATTCTCTCCTCTACTAGTCAATGCATCTTGGTAGTCACTTCAGAATTACAGTTTGTAAGTCAGTACAATTAAGGAGTTCTGAAGACAACAAAATTCTGATGGAAGATTTTAAAAGTGAATGTATGTTATAGATGCTGTCAAGTGTCTCGAACTCAGTTTCACCTGGACAATTATTCATAGGCCATAATATCTATCATTTTTTTCCTTAAGCCTTACAATATAGTTGACACAACTGGTTCTAGGCAAATGTGAGGTAAGAAACTCACTCCTGAAGAGCACTAATGTATAATAAACATAACATATTTCAACAATATTTAGAAAAAGTAATACAGAATAGAAAATGTGAGGGACTGGATGTGTCTGACCCAGAATTAGTCTATGGGCATGAAGAGAACTCTGCACCTCATGAGAGCTGGCAACAGAACCTGGTGACAGAGTGGAAAGAGACCTAAGGAAGGGTGCATCCCCCAGGGGTGTTGAATATGGCACAACACTTAGTGCTTGTCAGTAGAAGCTTCAGCAAGAGGATGGGTATTATATTTGACTCCAGGTTAAGCCTATAGCATGTAAGGTTCACAGCACAGTGACTCCCAAATTCACTGTTGACTGATGCTGTCAGCTCACAGTGGAAGCCTCAGCTGTTCCTGTGTAAAACCCACTGACTGAGAGAATTTCACTGCTCCCTGCACATGAGGACCAACTTGGACATTGTGACCTGACCCAGGGCAGTATTTCACCTTAAGAGGAAGGAAAAGAATAAATCCTTAGAACAAATAACCATCACATGCTGAAAATCAACTTCTCAACTCCCACAGTTCCTCAGCCTCTTCCTCCTCTCCCCTGTCTTCAAGAGGCTGCCTATCCCTCCCCTGTCAGGCCTCCTCACTCACTGAGGCCTCAAATCTCTCCAGGGTTAGGCTTGTCTTCTCCTTCTGAGACCAGACCAGACAGTCGTCTTCTTCTTCTTCTTCTTCTTCTTCTTCTTCTTCTTCTTCTTCTTCTTCTTCTTCTTCTTCTTCTTCTTCTTCTTCTTCTTCTTCTTCTTCTTCT
>NC_034597.1:40710821-40746138 GCF_900095145.1 Mus pahari
TGTGTCTCTCTCTCTCTCTCTCTCTCTCTCTCTCTCTCTCTCTCTCTCTCTCTGTGTTGGGGGGAGGTGTTTGGACTAGCTCATGTATGCTGCTTGGTGAATGGCTCAGTGTCTGAGAGATCTCAGGGGTCCAGGTTAGTTGAGACTGCTGGTCTTCCTGTGAGGTAACCCGCCTCAGTTTCTTCAAGCCTTTCCTTAATTCAACTACAGGGGTCCTGTTCTGTCAAACTGTTGGGTGTAAGTATCTGCCTCTGTTTCAGTCAGCTGCTTGTTGGGCCACTCAGAGGGCAACCATGCTAGGGTCCTGTAGGTAAGCACACAATAGCATCAGTAAGAATGTCAGGCCTTGGAGCCTCCCCTTGAGCTGCATTACAATTTGGAGCCTCCCCTTGAGCTGCAATACAATTTGGGCCTCTCACTGGACCACCTTTCCCTTAATCTCTTCTCTAATTTTTTCCATGCAGCTCTTTTAAACAGGAACAATACTGGGTCAGAGTTTTTGACTGAGATGACAACCCCATACCTCTATCTGATGCCTTGCCTTTCTACTGGAGGTGTACTCTACAAGTTCCCCCTTCCCACTGTTGGGCATTTAACCTAAGGTCCCTTACTTTGAGTCCTGCGAGTCTCTCAGCTCCTAGGTCTCTGGTATTTTCTAGAGGGTGCCCCACCTCCCACCCCTGACCCCAGGGGTTGCATATGTCCATTCTTTCTGCTGGCCCTCAGGGCTTCTCTCCTATTTCCCCCTAATACCTGATCATGTTCCACATTTCCCTCCCTCTGCCTCCCATGACTGTTTTTGTCTCCCTCCTGAGAGGGATTGAAGCATCCTCACTTGGGCCCTTCTGCATGTTAACCTTCTTGAGTTCTGTTGATTGTATCTTAGGTATTCTGTACTTTCTTGGCTAATATCCACTTAGTGAGTACATACCATGCATGTCCTTTTGAGTTTGGGTTACCTCACTCAGGATGATACTTTCTACTTCCATCCATTTACTTGCAAAACTCATGATGCCCTCGTTCTTAATAGCTAAACAGCATTCCATTGTGTAAATGAACCATATTCTCTGTATTCATTCTTCAGTTGAGTAGCCAGATAAGGCTTCTATGAACACAGTGGAGCATGTACCCTTGTGTTATGGTAGGACAACTTTTGGCTATGTGACCAAGAGTGGTATAGCTGGGTCTTCAGGTAGATCTATGTTCAAATTTCTGAGGAACCTCCAGATTGATTTTCAGAATGGTTGTACTAGTTTGCAATTCTACCAGCAATGGAAGAGTGTTCCTCTTTTGCCACATCCTCACCAAAAGGTGTTGTCACCTGAGTTTTTCATCTTAGCAATTCTGATTGGTATAGGGTGAAATCTCAGGGTCATTTTTATTTGCATTTCCCTGATTACCAAGGACATTGAACATTTATTTAAGTGCTTCCTGACCATCCTAGATTTCTCTGTTGTGAATTCTCTGTATAGCTGTGTACCCTATTTTTTGATTGGGTTATTTGTTTTTTTTTGTTTTTTTTTTTTTTTGAGGTTAGCTTCTTGAGTTCTTTATATATTTTGTGTATTAGCCCTCAGTTGGATATGGCATTAGTGAAGCTTTTTTTTTTCTCTCAATCTGTAGGTTGCTGATGTGTCCTATTGACTATGTCCTTTGCCTTACAGAAGTTTTTTAGTTTCATGAGGTCCCATTTATCAGTTCTTGATCTTAGAGCCTGAGCCATTAGAATTCTTTTTAAGAAAATTTCCCTAGTAGAATGAGTTTGAGGCATCTTCCCACTTTCTCTTTTATTAGATTCAGTGTATCTGGTTTTATGTTGAGGTCCTTGACCCACTTGAACTTGAGCTTTATTCAAGGTGACAAATATGGTTCTACTTTCATTTTTCTATGAACCGACTGACAGTTAGGGCAGCACCATTTATTGAAGATACTTTCTTTTTTCCATTGTATATTTTTGGCTTCTTTGTCAAAGCTCAAGTGTCCATAAATATGGGGGTTTATTCCTGGGTCTTCAATTCTATTCCATTGATTGACCCCTCTGTGTCTATATCAATACCATGCAGTTTTCTTTTATCACTATTGTTTTGTAGTACAGCTTGAGGTCAGTGATGGTGATTTGCCCAAAATTTCTTTTATTGTTAAGAATTGTTTTTTCTATCCTGGGTTTTTTGTTTTTTCACATGAAATTAAGAATTGCTCTTTCCATGTCTGTGAAGAACTGTGTTGGTATTTTGAGGACCAGATGGCTTTAGTGTAGAATGTTACCAAATCTTCAAGGAAGAGCTAATACCAACACTCCTCAAACTATTCCATAAAATATAAACAGAATGAATACTACCTAGTTCATTCTATGAAGTCATAATTACTATGATACCAAAACCACAGAAAGACCCAACAAAGAAAGAGAACTTCAGACCAATCTGACTTATGAATTTTGATGCAAAAATATTAAATAAAATTCTAGCAAACAGAATCCAAGAACACATCATTTGCCACAATCAGGTAGGCTTCATCCTAGGGATTCAAAATTGGTTCAGTATATGAAAATTCACTAATATAATCCACAACATAAACAAACTCAAAGAAAAAATAACATGATCATCTCATTAGATCCTTAAAGAGCATTTGACAAATACAACATCCTTTGATATTAAAAATATTGGAGAGATTGGGAATTCAAGGTCCATATCTAAACATAATACAAGCAATATACAGCAAACCAATCTCCAATATCAAATTAAATGGAGAGATACCTGAAGCAATCCCACTAAAATCATGGACAAGACTATGCTGTTCACTCTTCTAGTATCTATTCAATATACTACTCAAAGTTCTAGCTAGAGTAGTAAGGAAAAAAAAGAAAAGGAGATCAAGGGGATACTAAATTGACAAAGAAGTCAAGGTATCAGTATTTTCAGATAATATGATAGTATACAAAGTGACCCCAAAATTTCTACCAGAGAACTTCTACAGTTGATAAACTTCAGCAAAGTGGCTGGATATAAAATTAACCCAAACAAATCTGTAGCCTTCCTTTATACAAATGATAAACAGGCTGAGAAAGAAAATGGGGAAGCCACACCCCTCATAATAGTCACAAATAGTATGAAATATCTTGGGTAACTCTAACCAAACAAGTGAAAGATCTGTGTGAAAAGAACTTCAAGTTTCTCAAGAAAGAAATTGAAGAAGACCTCAGAAGATGGAGAGGCCTCCCATGCTCATGGATTGGTAGGATTAACATAGTAAAAATGGCCATCCTACCGAAAGCAATCTACAGATTCAGTGAAATCCCCATCAAAATACCAAGTTTTTAATTATTATGTGACCCATTTCTCTGTTGAACATTGTAAACATCCAAAGCTGAAAGGCTTGAATTAAAAGTAAGAAAGGGCAAAGGGAAGAAAGGAAGAAAGGAAGGAAGGAAGGAAGGGAGGAAAATGAAAGAAAAACCCAACTAAGTAACACGTATAAAGACTGAGAAAAAGATAGATACATATACACATATATATACACTCAAAAGAAAGAATTGTGTGTGTGTGTGCGAATGTGTGTGTAATAATTTAAAATTAGAATCCATGTATTTGAGGGACAGCAACAGGGTTCCATGGAAAGAGTTAGACAGAAGAAAGGACAAAGAAAGTAACATTTTAATTATATTTTAATCTCAAAAAAATTAAAATATGAAATTTAAAACCACAATAACTAAAAGAAAAACCTCAACCAACAAATGACTGGAGATAGGAAAGCCACAGCAAACGAAAAAAAGCAACAAAAAATAAAAAATAGCATGTCCCTCCCCATATTTACTATCCTGTAGTTTATGGGTAGAAAAGCATGATTTCAAATAACTTTCATACAGAAAAGTTCAAATATTCATTATATTAATTATGTTCAAATAATTCCCTCCTCCGCAAAATCATCAAAAGGCATGAATGCAATCCAAGAGAACAAACACAAAAAACTGAATGAAATGAGAAAGTCAAATCAAACAGTTAAAATAGAATTAAATAGAGGCACAATTCCTGAAGAAAAACTGAAATAATGTGATCTTAAATATTCAAAGTGAGACACCCAGACATCCTCAGTGATAAGCTTCCTGATATCCAGTCTAGTACACAGAGCTGGGCGAGTCTTGAGTTTCAGACTCGGAGGATGAAGTCCTCCAGAACTCTCATAGAAGACACAGCTGCAGGACACGCCTTGAACCCCATGTATGCTGCCGCTCAGCCTTGCCTTCTGTATCTTCCATCACTTGATCTCCTGCAATGGTGAGATGGCATTGCCAAACTCTCTTGGGTCCTGCAGTCCAGGGACTGTAAGGCCGAACAGCAGCCCTTGGTAGCACCGGGAGAACTTGTGCCTAGGTCCTGGGTGGCCGTGGAGCTGTGGGTAGACATGTGTATGAAGCCCTTGGGCCAGGCAAGGACTAGTCAGGAGCCCTTACCCAAACAGTCCATGTGCTTCCTCACTGTTCCAGTCCCAGATTCACTCACACTCTGGAAGCTGCACTGTGTCTGTCTGGAGGGTTCTTACTTTAACTTCCCTTTTAGGCCACTATCAAAGACAGTAGAAAATAAAGGATACTGGAGAAGTGGACCTGTTCGTAAATGGTTCTTTGGAGCAACTCCTCATCTGTATTGTCTGGAAGTTAGCAGTTTAGTTTAAGGGTCAGCAGAAGCAGCTTTTTCTACATGCAAACACTTTATGGGTATGGACTGCATGCACTCCAGTTCAGTAGTGTTGGGATAGCAAACATGAATCAGCAGCAGTGGCACTACCTAGCAGAGACAGCCAGATTGACTGTGCCTTTCTCACTGAAGTGAAGATCACTGAAGACTCAGGACCAACAGGCTTTGTACAGCTAGTTCTATAAACAAGCCACGCCCAGCCTCCATCACTGTCTGTAGAGTCCTATTTATATCCCTCCAAACATCACATGTCCTCCTTGGGTCTTGCCTTACCACATGTCTTGCTTCAATATGTGAGTCTGTCTCAGCTGACATCACTCTGCCAACCAGTCCAAGTCCTTGGAAACAGCAAGAAACTGCAGCATGCCACTAGAAGTGGTTCCCCCCTTATCAATTTTTTATTAGGTATTTATTTCATTTACATTTCAAATGCTATCCCCAAAGTTCCCTATACCCTCCCCCTCCCGTGCTCCCCTACCCACCCACTCCCACTTCTTGGTCCTGGTACTGGGGGATATAAAGTTTGCAAGACCAAAGGGTCTCTCTTCCCAATGATGGCTGACTAGGCCATCTTCTGCTACATATGCAGCTAGAGACATGAGCTCTGGGGGTACTCCTTAGTTCATATTGTTGTTCCACCTATAGTGTTGCAGACCCCTTCAGCTCCTTGGGTACCTTCTCTAGCTCCTCCATTGGGGGCCCTGTTTTCCATCCGATAGCTGACTGTGAGCATCTACTTCTGTGTTTGCCAGGCACTGGCATAGCCTCACAAGAGACAGCTATATCAGGGTCCTTTCAGCAAAATCTTGCTGGTGTATGCAATAGTGTCTGATTATGGGATGGACCCCTGATTTTTGATGCATTTCTGTCTATGGAGTCCTGACCAATGGAGTTCAACTATGCAATGTAAAGTGGACCAATATATATGTGTCTTTAGCGCAAAATCCTTCACCACATGTCCTTTCATGTGCTTGCTTTCACTTGTATCTGCTTCAGCAAAAAGTTTCTTCTCAACTCTGCCTTAGTCTTTCACCTGTGAACACATCAGGAAAACACTCCTTCACATGTTTGTCCCAGCAAAACACCGTCCAACACAACTGACTTTCCAAACAATCCTTACGTTTCCTCTTCAGATCTTTGCTGGAGGTGACCCCAACAAATCAGATTTGCCCAGCTGGGTATCATGAGGTCTCATGCTTGCCAGTCTGCCCATGCAGAGAAGACAACACTACACTGCTGCAGCACTCAGTTATTGTCACTAAGAAACTGCCCTTGGCCATTACACACCTAGTGCTGCCCCTGTTCATGAAGTCACCCAGCTCTGAGCTCTGGTGGTCATAGTTGTTGTTTCTGGCAGTCTGCCTGGTAGCTGTTGTGGCACTATCCTCTAAAGGTGGAGCAAGGAGCAAACCACACCCTCCAGGCTGGATGTGATCTCAGCCTTGCTACTATCTCTCTGGAGAAGGCCAACACTGGGAGGGCACCCACGTCTCTTCTGCTCAGCCAACCATGCTGTCCCTGCTAAGCCATACCCAGGTTTAGGCCAGTTCCACTCCACAGCTGCTACTCACCATAGTAGTCTTCTCATGGGACTGACATCTCCAAAATGTTGGAGTCTCCACAGCAACTGGGCTGCACCTTCACCTCACCTTTCCTGTAATCTCTTTGGGGACTGACACCTGTGTAAAGCCTCAGAGTCTCTCCATGGCCTCTTCAATCTTTTGGCTTCTACTTCAGCTATAGCTTCACATTCACCAATGGGCTGTCCTCATCTCATGATGCCAAACCTAAGCTACTTCCAATGACCCCTTCCTGACTTCAGCATCAGTATCACATGGGAAACTCTTATACATTTTTAAATTCAGCTGACAGCACAAGGTAAAGCCTTGGCCCTCTCTGGAGCACAGCCTCAGTATTCTGGTCTGAGGAAACTCTTCCTAGAAGATTATGCCTCAGTGATGCTGGTCTCATTTTAATTATAATCCTAGGTAACCAGTAACAACTTTCCCAATCAAGCAAAGTTTTCATTTTAGTTGTTCTTAATTTAAAAATATCGGATGTACCTGATAGAATCTTTAATGGACTCTCAAACATCTCTCTAAAATTTCACAATCCAGATCTCCATCATCTGTTTTCTTTGCATTATCTTCTGAGATAATGTTCCCACAACAGCTTATTGAGCGCTGAGCCTCCATTGACTTTACTAGCTCAAAGGTCACCACCATCCCCCCAAAACACATGATGATGTCTGCCACAGCATTATTCTGCAATGTGGTACCAACTGATGTCTTATTATGGTTTCTATTACTGTTATAAAACACCATGACCAAAAACAACTTATGGAGGAAAGGGTTTATTTCACCTTACAGCTTGTAATCCATCTTCTAGGGAAGGCAGTGTAGAAACTCAAGGCATGATCCTTGAGGCAGGAATTGATGAAGAGGCATGGAAGGATGCTTTCTGACTTGCTCTTTATGGCTTGCTCAGCATACTCTCTATTTTTTAATTTATAAAGGGGATTTATAAGGATGGTTATAGGCTGGGGGCCTGAGAAATGCGAGGACCAGCCTATTTGGCAATGACATGCACCTTTCTCTGCTACCCCACTTAAAACCATCTGAGATTAATTAAAACTCAAGTGTCAGGATACACATGTGAGATTTTTTTTCTTAATTAGATAATCCAAGGAGGGAAAAAAAATCACTTCTAACCAGGATCTTTGAAGTCAGAAGATCCAGCTTTAATCTGTGTTACACCTTTGGCATGAAGTCACTACCACTGCTCTCCCTGCTTGACCTGAAGAGAAGACTCTGCCCTTGACCTGGAGGCATGATGGTCACTTGTGCTTGGGGTGATGGCAGAGCTGCTGGTACCAAGGGCAGGGTGGTCTATAACAGCAGGCCTGGCCCCCAGACATACTGCTCAACTGTATGATCACCCTGAATCTGAGCAATAAGATATCCAAAATGAAGAGTTGTTCATTTTCTGGATTAAGTTTTCTTGAAAGACTTCTGTAAGGGTCTGTGATTCACAAAAGAATGAAAACCCAGACTCAAATAGTATGCAGCAGCAAAGAGCAGTTATTCTGCAGAGCAATGATCTACATTTAAGATGAAAGACAGAGGTATATGCTTTGCAGGATCAGTTTGACTTCTATTAGGGTAAGAGTATGACTTTTACCTTTCTTTTTTTTTTTTTTTTTTATTGTTTGGATCTATCTCCAGGGATATGGGTGCTCTTGTGATTGGTTAAGGCTCTGGGGAATTCAAGGGGCTTTTTGGAACCATTGCTGATTAACTATTCTTGACTCAGCCTTGGCTCAGGCCAGGTGGTGGGCAAATCCCAGAAGCTCTTGATTGACTGCTTCTGAGGGGTGGTGTCTCCTGAAATTGACTTGTTTTGGACTTTTCCAATTCTGAGAACAGAAACTTAGGCCTAGTTTCCAAAAGTGCCAGTTTGCAGTCTATGTTGGAGTTAGCCTGGGTCTGGCCAACTTAGTTGTCTCACTTCTATGGTCCCTGCTGCCACCAGAGGCCATGTCGATGTCCATGGTCTGTTCTGCCACTGGAGGCCATGCTCTTGCACATGACCCATGCTATTGCAAATCCTGTTAATGTTCATGGTCCTTGCTGCCACTAGAAGGCATATTAATGTTCATTCTGTGATGTCACAGGCAACTCTGTTGATATTCGTGATCTAAGCTGCCACTGGAAATCAAATGGAAGCCCACAATCCATATTGTCACCAGCTGGTATGGCCAAGAAATTTTGTTTTGCAGAGGTATCAGTGACTGCAGACTCATAACTGGAGAATTAGTGACATCGAAGGCATTTGTGACTACTCCCCTGCTAAAAAAAGAAACAATGAAAACAGAAAGCTGTTAAAGAGAGTCCTTAAGAACTGTGGTTAGGAAAAGACTCAGTTTTCTTTAAGGAGGTAGCCACTGGGAGTTTGACCAAGTTGCAATGAGTATCTGGCAACACAAATAGGACCTGGCTGTTTTTGGGTTTGGGGGACAAGACAGGAGCAAGGGTGTGAGAGTAGGCCTGGGAAGAATGGGAAATGACAGTGATCAGGATGCACTGTATGAAATTCCCAAATAATTAATAAAAATATTGTGCTGGGGGAAAGGAAATAAAAATCTCAATAAACCAAACTAAAAGCTAACTGAAAAGCCTCACTGATAATGTGGATCATGTTTAAAACATAGCATCAAAGCTAGAAGATAAGATAGAGGAATTGGATCATTCAATGAAGGTCAGTAACATATAATAAATTATGAATGGAATATGAGACACCATGAAAAAAACAAATTTTTTAATAATTGGTATAGGCAAAACCAGAAACACAGAAATATTTTCAATAAAGTAGTAGAAGAAAAATATCACTATCTATAGGAAGAACTTTCAGCACAAGAAACCTGCAGAACACCAGGTAAAATGGTCAATTAAAGAGGATACCAACAACAAAAGGTGGTCAAGTGATCCACCCTAATTCTAAGCTACAATTTCTGTTATCTACTCATGTAAAAAGATATGAAAGAAGGAAGGTTTTATTTTTGGCCTGCTTGCCTTTACTTTCACTGGCAAGTTCATCTATCATGCTAAGGCATGATATGCTCTCACTGCTTATTGAGCCTACTTCTTTGGCATTCTGGTGTATACTGAAGACCAGATGAGACATTCAGCTTTGTGAATGGAGGAACTACTGGATTTTTGGTTTTTGTGTTAAGAAATAGACACTACTAGACTAGATTGCTCATAGCCTATAATAAATCATATAAATTATTTATGACTATATATTAATGAATGTATATGATCTATTAGAGTATTATAAATTATTCTAGAGATATATTATTACATATTCATTTTATCAGCTCCTGAGATCTCTGAGTAATACAAATTGTGCTAACAAAAGCAACTCAAGAGAAACCGAATTATGAGGAATTTTTTTTAAGTATTTCAAACAGTATTTCCAATTTGCTGACATCTACAATTATTGAAGCCTCTTCTAGAAGTATTTAGGGCATTAAAAATCTATGGTGTGAACTATTTATTGAATTTGTTGAAATAAATGTACTTTATTATCCTCATTCATCTATTATGGGAGCAAGGATTTTTAGTAGCTTTATACATAAACTTTTTTGAAAGTTTGTGGGAACATGATTCTTGCTGCTGGCCTCTAGCATCTCAGAACTAGTGAAGGAAAAAGAGTTAATTTAGTAATAAAATTTACTTGCTTCCGATGGATGTAAACAGTTTAAAAGTTTTCAAGTGTGCCTTGGAAGAGAAACTCCTTTTCAGCAGATATGGAGCTCAAGTTTCAAAAAAGAAAAAAATCAAACTGATGCCCTTACAGAAAGATTGAATAAATTAAAATGAAAATTGAAGTATAGGTGTGATTTTTGGCTACTTCATTGGTTTTTTATATCTACCACTCTTCTAACCTTTATTCCACCCTAATCCCTCCCAATATCTTCAATACTAGTTAGGAAAGAGAGAAGATTAGAGGGAAGAATGGACATAAATTCTTTAAACCACTTTCTGCGGAATAGGGGTGTTGGGTTCCTAGGGACAGATATAATCCTCATCATCAGAATATGCAACATTCCAGCAAAAACAAATGCTGTAGCAGGGACTAGTAGCAGCCCCGGGCCATCTTTGGACATTCCCATTTATACCCTCTCCAGAGTCCCCAAAATTAAACCATCTGCAACTGGCAAAAATTAATATTGCTCCTAGAGCAGAAGACAATCATAGTTAATGGCTGTGGACAAAATGAAGCAGTTGCATATCCCACACCTAAGATTAGAACAAAAATATACTCACATTAAATTTTTTTGGTTTTTAAAGAAACTAAAATTCTTACTACATTCAAGTCCCAGCCAGAATGACTCCCCATCTCCTCTCTCCATTCATTAGAATGACTTTCACGCTATGGTTCAGCTAATCTACCAGTGGATGCCTATGAAGGGAAAGTCCAAGAATACAGTAGTTGTTCAGTCCATAAAACTAGATGTTTCAGCGTGTCTTCAGTATATTCTAGATTCGAAACACATAGTCTTTGATGCCAGTTACAGAAAGTACTTACTTATGTGTGCCCTTCCCAGAGCCTTGAGTAGGCTAAACAAAACCATGATGGTTTTACACCTCACTGGAGTTGCCTGGCCTCACCACATATGCAATTTCCTATAGGAGCTTTGAGGAGTTGACAGCCTGCTGAGCTTGCTTTGCAGCTCAATACAGCTGAAACAAAGGATGGGTCTGTGGGCTTTCCCTATGTAAACGTGGTGTTGAATATTAAGCCTTGATCAGAAACTCTGTCTTGGCTTCATTCTTTCCTTGCACTCTTTCCTTTTTCATTTCCAGCCCTCCTTTCAGGTAACCCAGTTCTTTCTTGGCTGCTGGACAGCTACAGGTGGCAGAGAACTGAATACAGGGGTGGGGGGACAGACTGAGACATGCTGTCTTGGGTGGAGCTCCACAGAAAATGGAAAAAATGGAAGAAAAGTAAAAGTATCTTGCACAGTAAGCAAAAAACACCATTAATGCTAGTGCTAGGTAAAAATTTTATCTTTTGGAGACTGTTGTTGCAGGAGTTGCATTCAAAGGCATACTATATAGGCTGAGTAGGTTTTGGTCCAATGAAGATTTCACATAGGTTGAGACAGCACAATGGCACAGGGGAATTCTAAACAGGCATTTGTCTGCAGCCTCAAAGAGCTGCTTCAGGCAAGAGTAACAAGGTTTAAAAAACATATGTTAGAAAACTTTAGTTCAGATAGATTCATGCTGTCCATGATTTCCAGAAGAAAGAACTTTGGATAAGGAAACTTTGGAAAAAGTTGGAGAAGTTCTGAGAACCACCCAGACAGATTTTATTACCCTCTGCCTCTGGGTGCTTATAAAGGATGCTATTGACAAAAAAGATAAAGAGACCTTGCAGGTTTTAGCAACTGCCCAGGAACAGCTTGAAGAACTTCAGCAAGAACACCTGTCATAGAGGACTTTCTCGGAAGAAGGCTCTCTTAACTCTAAGTCAGAGAAGTACAGAGACACTGACGATGAGCTAGATTCAGAGGAGGAAGCTGATTTAGAAAAAGGGGCTGCCAAATATTATGATGAGGATTGGCCTCCTTATGCACCTTCTGCTCCTTTACTATGGGAGATGCTGCCCAGATGGATATGCAAGTATATAAATTAGAGTTGGAAATTAAGTTGCAGAATTGAGTTACATGAGCTAAAGAATGTATCAGGTGCAGGAAAGAACAAGGATTCTTTGATATGCCAATTGTCTCTAAAAAGAGCTGTGAATCAGGTTCACAGGGAAGGGCAGGATACATCTGATGTGTTATCTTTCCCTGTAGTTGATAATTGACCAGCAGGGCAATAGTCAGACTATATCATATGTTGGAGTTCAAAGTGATAAAAGAATTAAAATCATCTGTGGAACAGTATGGGCCTACAGCAGCTCACTTTACACAAGCTTTGTTGGATCATGTGATAGATACAAATTTAAGTCCTCAAGATTGGAAAACTCTATGTAAGGCTACTTTGTCAGGAGGAAATTACTTACTTTGGAGTTCTGAATGGTGTGAAGCAAGTCAGAGAACTGACATAAAAAAATGCCCACACAGGTAGCACAGATTGGGATATTAACATGTTTCTAGGAGAGGGTCAATATGAAGGCAATGCTAATCAGATTGGGCTACCTGAGAGTATATATAGTCTCCCCCAGCCTTGAGCAGGCTGGCTAAGACCTGTTCTGCCACTGTGAACAAGACCACCTGGGGAGGAGTCTTCCAACCTAGATAGGTCTATTGTTCTGCCACCTGCTCTCTTCTCCAAGACTCTGCTACCCACTGAGAGGCTGAACCTGTCTTCCTGAGATAAGCAACAGCGTGGCAACCAAGTGTTGACAGCCTGGTGACAAAGCATCAAGAGCCTAGCATGGTGTGAGATGGGCTTTCCCCCTTTATAAGTTCCAGACTCTTAAATAAACTCTGGGGCCTTGATCAGTATCTTGTCTAGGTCTTGTTATTCCTCCTGCCATCTTCTCTCCATAGAGCCCCAGCCTCTATGGAGAACATGGTTTGTGTGGCTGTGGGTGGCTACAAGTATATGCTCAGATTGCAATGGCTGCCTGCCATGCTTAGAATCAATTACCAATTAAGGGAAATCTCAATGGAAATTTATCAGAGATCTCACTGGGAATTTACCTGGTATCAAACAAGCTCCCAATGAACCGTTTCAGGAATTTGTGGATAGATTGATAAAAGCAGCTGGCAGAATTTTTGGAGATCCTCAAGGAGTTCCTTTTGTTACACAATTGCCTTATGAGAACACTAATACAGTTTGCTGCTAAGCCATTCAGCCATATAAAGCAAAGACAAACTTATCTGGATATATTCATCTTTGTGCAGAAATCAGACCCTCATACAATCAGGCTATGATTGCTGCCTTATAAGGGACCACTGTGCACACAATGCGTTCACAGAAATGAGGGAATAAAGGATGATTTAAATGTGGAGGTTTGGGTCATTTTAAAAATGATTGTCCCAGGAACAGTGGCAAGCGCAGACAATCAGGACATGCCGCGGGAATTTGTCCTTGATGCAAGAGGGATAATCATTGGGCCAGGGAATGTAGTTCTAAAACAGATAATCAGGGCTGTCCCATGTTGGGAAACAAGCAGAGTGGTAAGCCTCAGGCCCCCAGCTGTTCAGAGAAAGCAGCTTATAGGGCCATGAAGTTGCTGCCAAGCCAGGGAAATCCATTTCTGAACTTAACAGAGCAACCCGAGGAAGTACAGGATTGGACCTTAGTTCTACCACCCATGCAGTATTGAACCCCAGAAATGGGAGTTCAAACCCTGCCTACAGGGGTTTTTGTGCCCTTGCTCCCAGGTACCTGGGTATTACTTTTAGGCTGAAGCAGCAGCATTATAAAAGGTTTGCAGATCTATCCAGGTGTTATAGATAATGATTATGATGGAGAAACTAAAATTATGGCTGCTCCCCCCCCACCACCATGGCATTAGAACTGTACCTGCTCACATAAGAATTGCTCAACTTATTTTAGTTCCCTTGCATCCTCTACCTTCCAAATTCATTAAGAGTGAGAGAGGACAGAGTGGTTTTGATTCTTCTAATGTGTACTGGGTTCAATCTATTACTACTAAGAAGTGTAACCTTAAATTAATTGAAGGAAAATGTTTTGAAGGATTAATAGATACTGGGTCTGATGTAACAATTATTAGAGGACAAGATTGGCCTTCAATGCGGCCTTTGCCTGATATGCTTACTCACCTTCAAGGAATTGGTTATGTCAATAACCCAAAACAAAGCTCTAAATTACTAACCTAGAGAGATGAGGAGGGCAATTCAGGACAAATTCAACACTATGTCATGCCACATTTACCTATTACCCTCTTGGGAAGAGATCTCTTGTCACAGATGGGTCTTATAATGTGTAGTCCTAATGAAGTAGTAACTAAACAGATGCTAAGACAAAGATTTTTGCCTGGTCAGGGGACAGGAAAGGAAGGATAAGACAATAAGACATTTGAAAGTCCTAAGCCCTATTATAACACTAGAGGTTTGGAGTACTTTTTATAGTGGCCACTATCTTGCCTTCATCTCATACTGATAAAATACAATGGCTTAATAATATTCCAATGTGGGTTTATCTAAAGAAAAAATAGAAACTGCCTCTTTATTTGTGCAAGATCAACAAGAGGCAGAGCATATAAGAGAATCTCAGTCGCCATGGAATACTCCAATATTTTTGATGAAGAAAAAATCTTATAAATGGACATTGCTACATGATCTAAGAAAGTTCAATGAAACTATGGTACCTATGGGAACTTTACAATGGGGGCTTTCATCTCCAGTAGCCATTTCTAAAGGATATTATAAAATAATAGTAGATTTGAAAGATCATTTCTTTAGTCTTCCTTTGCACCCCAAGGATTGTGAAAGATTTGCTTTGAATGTTCCTTATATTAATTTTAAATAACCTATGAAAAGATATCAATAGACAGTTCTTCCTCAGGGCATGGCCACTAGTCCTACCTTATGTCAAAAATTTGTGGCACAAGACATTCAGTCTATAGGACAGCAATAGCCAAGGATATGCTTCACATATTACACAGATGATGTCTTGTTAGCAGGCAAAGATCTTCAGGACTTGCTTTTATGCTACACAGATTTACAACAGACATTAGCTGATAAAGAACTACAAATAGATCTAGAAAAGGTACAAACTCGGGATCCTTATAACTATTTAGGCTTTAGACTTACAGATCAAGCCATTTATCCCCAGAAGATGATTATCCAAAGAGAAAGTTTAGAAACTTTAAATGATTTTCAAAAACCGTTAGGTGATATCATCAATTGGCTTTGCCCCTATTTAAAGCTTATTACAGTGGAATTGAAACCCTTATCTGATGTTTTTAAAGGGAGTGCTGATCCTACCTCCCCTTGATCTTTAACCTTGGAAGGATTGCTGGCCTTACAACAAGTAGAAAGGACTATTGAAAAACAATTTGTTGTTTTTATAGATTATTCTTTGCCTTTATATTTGCTGATTTTTAATATGACTCATACAACTACAGGATTATTGTGGCAAAAAGCTCCTCCTTTGTTGATACATTCAAGGATATCTCCTAAATGTAACATCCTGCCATATTATGAGGCAGTAGCTCATATGATTATACTTGGAAGGAAGCAGGCACTGATTGATTTTGGCAAAGAACCAGATATCATTATTCAGCCTTTAAATGTGGATCAAAATAATTGGTTAAAGCACCATAGTTCAGATTGTTTGCTTGCTCAAATAGGATTTAAAGGCACCATAGATAATCATTACCCTCAAGATAGGCTGATAAAATTTTGAAACATACATAAGGTTATATTTCTTAATATGACATCTTTATAGCCATTACATAATGCTCTTTTAATTTTTAGTGCTGGCTCTTCTAAAGTACGCGTGGGATATCTCATAAATAATCAACAAGTAGTCATAGAGAATCCTGGGCTCTCAGCTCAGCTAGCAGAACTGACAGCAGTACTTAATGTTTTTCAGTCTGTAAATGATATTTTAATCTTTTTACTGATAGTCTGTATGTGGCTCAGTCTGTTCCTCTATTGGAAACTTGTGGTATATTCTACTTTTTTTAAAAAAATTTTTAATTAGATATTTTCTTCATTTACAATTCAAATGCTATCCCGAAAGTCACTTATACCCTCCCCCCTCCTTGCTCCCCAACCCACATACTGCAGCTTCCTGGCCCTGGCATTCCCCTGTACTAGGGAAAATAATCTTCTCAAGACCAAGGTTCTCTCCTCCCATTGATGGCTGACTAGGCCATCTTCTGTTACATATGCAGCTAGAGACACAAGCTCAGGAGGTACTGGTTAGTTCATATTGCTGTTCCTCCTATAGGGTTACAGACTCCTTCAGCTCCTTCAGTACTTACTCTAGCTCCTCCATTGGGGGCGCTGTGTTCCATCCAATAGATGACTGTGAGCATCCATTTCTGTATTTGTCAGGCACTGGCATAGCCTTACAGAAGACAGCTATATCAGGGTCATGTCAGCAAAATCTTGCTGGCATATGCAATAGTGTTTGGGTTTGGTGGTTGATTACGGTATAGATCCCCGGATGGGGCAGTCTCTGCATAGTCCTTCCTTCTATCTCAGGTCCAAACTTTGTCTCTGTAACTCCTTCCATGGCTATTTTGTTCCCCATTCTAAGAAGGAACGATGTATCAACAATTTGGTCCTTCTTCTTGAGTTTCATTTGTTTTGCAAATTGTATCTGGGGTAGTCTAAGTTTCTGGGCTAATATCCACTTATCAGTGAGTGCATATCACATATGTTCTTTTGTGACTGGGTTACCTCACTCAGGATGATATCCTCCAGATGCATCCATTTGCCTAAGAATATAATAAATTCATTGTTTTTAATATCTGAGTATACTCCATTGTGTAAATTTACCAATGTAAATTTTCTTTATCCATCCTTCTGTTGGGGGACATCTGTGTTCTTTCCAGCTTCTGGCTATTATAAATAAGGCTGTTATGAACATAGTGGAGCATGTGTCCTTATTACAAGTTCGAACAACTTCTGGGTATATGCTCAGGAGAGGTAATGCTGGATCTTCAGAAAGTACTATGTCCAATTTTCTGAGGAACTACCAGACTGATTTCCAGAGTGGTTGTACCAGCTTGCAATCCTACCAGCAATGGAGGAGTGTTCCTCTTTCTCCACATTCTCACCAGCATTGGCTGTCACCTGAATTTTTGATCTTAGCCATTCTGACTGTTGTGAGGTGGAATCTCAGGGTTGTTTTGATTGGCATTTCCCATATGATTAAGGATGTTGAAAATTTTTTTCATCTGCTTCTCAGCCATTCAGTATTCCTCAGTTGAGAATTATTTGTTTGGTTCAGTACCCCATTTTTATTGGGGTTATTTGATTCTCTGGAGGACAGCTTCTTGAGTTCTTTGTATATATTGGATATTAGTCCCCTATTTGATTTACGATTGGTAAAGATCTTTTCCCAATCTGTTGGTGGCCTTTTGGTGTTATTGACAGTGGCTTTTGCCTTACAAAACATTGCAATTTTGTGAGGTACCATTTGTTGATTCTTGATCTTATAGCACAAGCCATTGCTGTTCTGTTCAGGAAGTTTTCCCCTGTGCCAATATCTTCGAGGCTTTTTCCCACTTTCTCCTCTATATGTTTCAGTATCTCTGTTTTTATGTGAAGTTCCTTGATCCATCTAGACTTGAGCTTTGTACAAGGAGATAAGAATGGATCAATTTGCATTCTTCTACTGCCAGTTGCTAACTACCAGTTGAGCCAGGACCATTTGTTGATAATGCTGTCTTTTTTCCACAGGATGGTCATAGATCCTTTGTCAAATATCAAGTGCCCATAGGTGTTTTCAGTTCTATTCCATTGACCTACCTGTCTGTCACTGTACCAGTACCATTCAATTTTTTTTTTTTTATTACAATTGCTCTGTAGTACAGCTTGAGGTCAGGCATGGTGATACCACCAGAGGATCTTTTATTGTTGAGAATAGTTTTTGCTACCCTAGGTTTTTTGTTNTTTCAGATGAATTTGCAAATTGCCTTTTCTATCTCAGTGAAGAATTGAGTTGGAAATTTGATGGGGATTACATAGAATCTGTACATTGCTTTTGGCAAGAAAGGCACTTTTACTATATTAATCCTGCCAATCCATGAGCATGGGAGATCTTTCCATATTCTGAGATCTTAAATTTCTTTCTTTAGAGGTGAAGTTCTTATCATACAGATCTTTCGCTTCCTTAGTTAGAATCACACCAAGGTATTTTATTTTATTTGTGAATATTTGAAGGGTGTTGTTTCCCTAATTTCTTTCTCAGCCTGTTTATCCTTTGTGTAGAGAAAGGCCACTGATTTGTTTGAGTTAATTTCATATCCAACTACTGCACTGAAACTGCAAATCAGGTTTAGGAGTTCTCTGGTGCAATTTTTAGGGTCACTTATATATACTATCACATCATCTGCAAATAGTGATATTTTGATTTCTTCCTTTCCAATTTGCATCCCCTTGATCTCCTTTTGGTGCTCTGGCTAGGACTTCAAGTACTATATCGAATAGTAGGAAGAAAGTGGGCAGCCTTGTCTAGTCCCTGATTTTAGTGGGATTGCTTCAAGTTTCTCTCCATTTAGTTTGATGTTGGCTACTGTTTTGCTGTATATTGCCTTTGTTATGTTTAGGTATGGGCCGTGAATTCCTGATCTTTTCAAAACTTTTATCATAAATGGTTGTTGGATTTTGTCAAATGTTTTCTCATCATGTAATGAGATGAATATGTAGTTTTTGTCTTTGAGATTGTTTATATGGTGAATTACATTGTTGGATTTCTGTATTTTAAACCATCTCTTCAGCCCTGGTATGAAGCCTACTTGATCATGATGAATGATAATTTTGATGTGTTCTTGGATTCAGTTTGGGATAATTTTATTGAGTATTTTTGCATCAATATTCATAAGGGAAATTGGTCTGAAGTTCTCTTTCTTTGTTGGGTCTTTATGTGGTTTAGGTATCAGAGTAATTGTGGCTTCATAGAATGAATTGGGTAGAATACCTTCTGTTTCTATTTGGTGGAATATTTTGAGAATTGGAATTAGGTCTTTGAAGGTCTAATAGAACTCTACACTAAACCCATCTGGTCTTGGGCCTTTTTTGGTTGGGATACTATTAATGACTGCTTCTATTTCTTTAGGGCATATGGGACTGTTTAGATGGTTAATCTGATCCTGATTTAACTTTGGTACCTGGTATCTCTCTAGAAAATTTTCCATTTCATCCAGGTTTTCCAGTTTTGTGGAGTATAGCCTTTTGTAGTAGGAGCTGGTGATGTTTTGGATTTCCTCAGGTGCTGTTGTTATGCCTCCCTTTCCATTTCTGATTTTTTATTTAGGATACTGTCTTTGGCCTCTAGTTATTCTAACTAAGGGCTTATCTATATTCTTGATTTTCTCAAAAAACCATCTCCTGGTTTGTTTGATTCTTTGTATAGTTCTTTTTGTTTCCACTTGGTTCATTTCAGCCCTGAGTTTTATTATTTCCTGCTGTCTACTCCTTTTTGGTGAATTTACTTCCTTTTGTTCTAGAGCTTTTAGGTATGCTGTTATGCTGCTAGTATATGCTCTCTTCAGTTTCTTTTCAGCAGCAATTAGAACTATGAGTTTTCCTCTTAGGACTGCTTCATTTTTTTTTAAAAACATTAAACATCTTTAATTTCTTTCTTTATTTCTTCCTTGACCAATTTATCATTGAGTAGAATGTTGTTCAGCTTCCACATGAATATTGACTTTCTATTATTAATGTTGTTTTTGAAGATCAGCCTTAGTTTGTGGTGATCTGATCAGATGCATGGGATAATTTCAATATTTTTGTATCTATTGATGCCTGTTTTGTGACCAGTTTAATTTCTGTTTCCAGGATCTGTCCATTGATGAGAGTGGGGTGTTGAAATCTCCCACTATTATTGTGTGATGAGCAATGTGTGCTTTGAGCTTTACTAAGTTTTCTTAATGAATGTGGATGCCCTTACATTGGGAGCATAGATATTCAGAATTGAGAGTTCATCTTGGAAGATTTTTACCTTTGATGAGTATGAAGTGCCCCTTTTTCTTTTTTGATAACGTTGGCTACTCCAGCTTGTTTCTTGGAGCTGTTTCTTGGAAAATTGTTTTCCAGCCTTTTACAAGGAGGTATTGTCTGTCTTTGTCCCTGAGGTGAGTTTCTTATATGCAGCAAAATGTTCGGTCTTATTTATGTAGCCAGTCTCTTAGTCTATGTCTTTATATTGTGGAATTGAGTCCATTCATATTAAGAGATATTAAGGAAAAGTAATTATTGCTTCCTCTTATTTTTGTTGTTAGTGTTGGGATTCTGTTCATGTGGCTATCTTCTTTTAGTTTTGTTGAAGGATTACTTTCTTGCTTTTTTCTAGGGCATAATTTCTGTCCTTGTGTTGGAGTTTTCCCTTTATTATTCTTTGAAGGGTTGGATTCATACAAAGATATTTTGTTAATTTGGTTTGACATGGAATTCTTTGGCTTCTCTATTTATGGTAATTGAGAGTTTTGCTGGGTATAATAGCCTGTGCTGGTATTTATGTTCTCTTAGGGTCTCTATAACATCTGTCCAGGATCTTCTGGATTTCATAGTCTCTGGTGAGAAGTCTGGTATAGTTCTAATAGGTCTGCCTTTAAATGTTACCTGACCTTTTTCCCTAACTGCTTTTTAATATTCTATCTTCATTTAGTGCATTTGTTGTTCTGATTATTATGTGTCGGGAGGAATTTCTTTTCTGGCCCAGTCTATTTGGAGTTCTGCATGCTTCTTGTATGTTCATGGGGATCTCTTTCTTTAGGTTAAGGAAGTTTTCTTCTATAAAATTTTGTTGAAGATATTTATTGGCCATTTAAGTTGAAACAGTTCCTTCTCATCTATACCTATTATCCTTTGGTTTGGTTTTCTTATTTTGTCCTGGATTTCCTGAATGTTTTGAAGTAGGATCTTTTTGGATTTTGCATTTTCTTTGATTTTTATGTCCATTTTTTTTTTTTTTTTTTGTGGAATCTTCTGCACCTGACATTCCCTCTTTTATCTCTTGTATTCTGTTGCTGATGCTTGCATCTATGGTTCCTGATTTCTTTCCTAGGTTTTCTATCTTCAGAATTGTCTCCCTTTGGGTTTTCTTTATTGTTTCTACTTCCGTTTTTAGATCTTGGATGGTTTTGTTCAGTTCCATCACCTGTTTGTGTGTGTGTGTGTGTGTGTGTGTGTGTGTGTGTGTGTTTTCCTGCAATTCTTTAAGGAATTTTTGTGTTTCCTCTACCTGTTTAACAGTGTTTTCCTGTAATTCTTTGAGGAATTTTAGTGCTTTCTCTTTAAGGACTTCTACCTGTTTATCAGTGTTTTCCTGTATTTCTTTAAGTGAGTTATTAATGCCCTTCTTAAAATCCTCTCCCATTGTCATTATATATGATTTTTATATCTGAATCTTGCTTTTCGGGTGTGTTAGTATATCCAGGATTTGCTGTGGTGGGAGTATTGGGTTCTGATGATGCCGAGTGGTCTTGGTTTCTGTTAGTAAGACTCTTATGTTTGCCTTTAACCATCTGGTAATCTCTAGTGTTAGATGTTTTAGCTGTCTCTGGCTGGAGCTTGTTCCTCCTGTGATTCTGTTAGCCTCTGTCAGCACTCCTGGGAGTCTAACTCTCTCCTGAGTCCCAGTGGTCAGAGCTCTCTCTGCAGGCAAGCTCTACTCTTGCAGGGAAGGTGCACAGAGGTCTGGAGCTTAGATCCACCTCCCTGGCTGAAGATGAATGCCCGAAGGGACCCTGTCCAAGAAACTCTGTTGCTTCTGTGGCCTGTGAGCTCTCCTGTGAGGACTGGTCACTGAGAGACCCCCGGATACAAGATGGCACTCTCACCTGTGTCCCGGGATTAGAGCCCTCCCTGGAGGCTGACTCTCCTCTGGCAAGGGAGATGCAGAGAGCTATGGGGCTCAGCTCTGCCTCCTGGCTGAAGAGGAAGGCCCAAAGAGACCCTCTCTAAGAACTTCCATTGCTTCTGTGGCCCATGAGCTCTCCTGCGAGGACTGGTCTCTGAGAGAACCAGGATACAAGATGGTGCTCTCATCTGAGTCCTGGGATCAGAGCACTCCCTGGAGGCCGGCTCTCCTCTGAAAGGGAAGGTGCACAGGTGAAAAAGAATTTTAAAAAAGAAATTACAACTTTAACTAAGATACCATCATTCAAATGCCAGGCAGCAATTCTTATAATTCCATCTTCTTGTTTTTCTAAGAAGATTTGTCTTTAACCCAGACCAGTGATCCTAGGAACCTGGGCATGCTAGTGTTCCTGCAGCATGGAGAGTCCTCTGGGGACCATTGGACTCTCCACTGCGTTCATGTCCAAGGTGGCCCAGGGCTGGTGCTGACCAGAACAAACCCCAGACGCTGGTCAGGCAGGTTTCCTATGTTCCTGTTTTTGCTGGCACAGGCCCTTCCCAGTTGTTTTGGAACAGATGTTAATGTTCCACTCACCAGTGATCCTAAGATCCTATGTGTGCTAGAGCACCTGTGCATGGAGAATCCTCTGGGGACTGTGGGACTGTCCACTGAGTTCATTGCCATGGCAGCCTGGGGCTGGCACCATCCGGAACTGACAACTTTAATCTTGTTGTTTTTAACTTTTGCAAACAGATAGGTTGCCTTCACACAGGATTATTTTCAGCAAGCTCAGCTATTCTTCATGGCAGTTAATCATCACTATGGAGAAATTCATTGAGTACATATTCATATGTCCTTAATGGCTTTGGACTAAATGGGAAAGAGTTTAATTTTGAAGACTGGTACCCAGAGATAGATAAGAATGTTCTTGAGCTCCTATCGACCTAAGAATCAAACATCAAGAGTTATGTTTGTCATCCATGAAGGGTAAGAAGGAGCAATATAGACACCGACCTAAGACATGCATGGCCACCTAGCCACTCTACTCCCTAGACAGGATTATGGAAAACAAGTAAATCTTGTGCCCTCATTCAGATCATCTTTAATAGGTTTAAAAAATGGGGGATTGTGCCCTTCACCCAGCCTTGAGCAGGCTAAACAAACTGATGACACAACCTAGCTGGAGTCAGCTGGCTTCACCAAATATACAAGTTTCTACAGGAGCTTTGAGAAGTTGACCACCTGCTGAGTTTGCTTTTCAACTCAATAGAGCTGAAACAAAGGATCAGTTGGTGGAATCTCCCTATATAAACACAGTGCTGAATATTAAACCTTGACCCTTGATCAGAAACTTTGTCTTGGCTTCATTCTTTTCTTACACTTTGTCCTTTTTCATTTCCAGTCCCACTTTCAGGTAACACAGCAGTATGTCCTTGGCTGCTGGACAGCCACAATAATGAAGTGAGAGCAATCAGGCAAAGAACAAAATTGTCTTCTTTCCATTTCCTTATATAGACTTCTAGCAGAAGGCATAAAATGATTAGAGGAGGTATTTATACCTCAAACAATCTCAATTGAAGTTGTATCATCGCACTTCCATTTTCCAGATTAAAAGTGGATCTTACCATTTCAAAATAAGCAAAAATCTCACACAGATGTGCCTCTCAATTTCTGTATTTAGTTAATTCTTAGATATAAAAGTGACAGCTAAATTAGTCATCCCATATGGTGTCAAAGTTTAAAATATGAGAGATAATTGATAAGGGATGGTACTATAGAACTTGGAATGTTTAGGAGGACCCTACTAAGACTTTGAACACTCAGATTAGATTATCAAGAGTTTAATTGCATGGAGGAGGAGGAGGAGGAGGAGGAGGAGGAGGAGAAAGTGGAGGAGGAAGAGGAGGAGGAACAGGATGATGATGATGAGCATCCTTAGCAGAGGATGCACTGCCCTTCAACATACAGACCCTGCAGTATTGCCTTCCCTGCCTTTTCTTGAGGGAATTAATCATTTATTTCCCAATCAACGGTGATATTTCCTAAAGGAGCTAATAGTCATGACAATATTAATATACCTCCTGTCCTCTAGGCTTCTATCCAGACTAAAGGCTAAGCAGGATGCAAGAGGGGAGATAGAAATTGTAGCCCTTGAAAATGTACATTGCACCAATAAAGTAGTAAATTAATTTACTAATTAATTAAAGTAGAAGTATGGGAAATATGTATGGGATTGAATTTTAACGGATAATGGTAGAAAGAACATAAAACTGAATCAGTGTAAGTTTATATGTGTAGATTCACTGAATGAAGACTCTATGGTTTATATGGAATCTTGCTCAGTTAAAAGTATAACTTTATATTTATATAAAGTGTCAAAGTATATTTAGTAGATTGGTGGAGGCATTTGTCAAGATATGATATACTAAAAAGGATCAGGAGATGTCTCGTATCTCTTGGCTTAGTGTTGATAAAGGAATTTTAAAACTCAGAGAAATTTTGATTCCAGAGTGGATTTGCCAAATACAACTAATTGTTTTGAGGTTAGAAAACAACTCCTTTACTAAAAGTATAATTGAAAAATTATCTTGAGGAGCACCAGCACATTATAAGAGCTTAATTGTTACTCTAGTGTCAGAATTAGGTTTGGGGTGACTGCTACCTAGTTGAATGAACTTAATACAATATAAGTTTAAATTTATGCCAGAGTAAGAACAGTGAGGTGGCAGTATTGAAACATTGAAGGTAAGACAAGGGTAGTTATCATAAGTGACATGAGCAGAGCAATGTCCACAATGGTCCTAGTAGTAATGGGGACCACTGCTCATGTGATTTCTATGGTGGCATGATTCCTATGGACTTTGTTACTGACTAGTCAGTTATAATGTTTCTAGGAATAGAATAAAATGATATAAGAAGCATAATAAACTTTTGATGGATCTATATAAGGAGAAATATTCTCAGAAAAAAAAATGAAAAACTTCACTGGATCAAGCGAATATGGGCCTATGATCTGAATTCCAAACGTGGGCCAGTTTTCAGACTCAGATCCCCTTGAATGAAATAATGGACACATTAGACTGAGGAAGGACCTCATTAAAATACACTAATTTTATGGGTATCCTTTCTACAACCCTTAATTAGAGAGACCTAAATCCTTTACAAATGTCACTGTTGAGATCCAAGGTAGATCCAAGGCATTCCCTGAGACTTAGATACATGGAGAAGGAATATAGTTCCTTGAACCAGGAACATGCTTGACAAAGACTTGGGAAGAATTTGTGACTTGATTCTGAGAACTCATCTTTTCTTATCCTAAGGTACTATAGTTATTAGTCCTAAGGTCACTCTGTACTTTATTTTTGACACACTTGATATTTTGTGTTCACCTCCTACATCATTGCTTAATTAGCTTCCTTTGGACTTCATACCATTTTCCTCCTAAAAACTGTATGTGAGATGTTGTACATCTTCATAAACTTCTTTCCATGACTCATCATCTTGCTATAGACATCCTGGTCCTAGATGTCTTACCTTATTTATGTTCTCTTCCCTGTTCCTCCTCATTATAACCATCACTTAAGGCAAACCTGCTGGTCCAGTTCGGTAAGTGTACATTGGGAGGAAGGAAATAACTGGACTTTTCAGGATATATTTGATATTGATTCTGAATTGACAATGACTACAGTAGAGCCCCAAAACATTGTGACTCCCTAGAAAAAAGTAAGGAATTATGGAAGTCAGGTGATTAATGAAGTTTTGACTGAAGTCAAATTTACATAATATCCAGTGGATCCACAATTTATCCTGCTTTTCCCAGTTACAGAATGCATATTTGTGTTAGATAGTCTTAGACCTCATCAGAATTCATGAATTCATTGCCTGACTTTTGGAACAAATGCTACTTTATTGGAAAGGCCTATTGGAAGGCATTGGAAATGCCAGGGTAAATAGTGAAGTAAAACCAACATTACATATTTTGAGGAATTAAGGAAATTAGTGCCATTTTCAAGGACTTGGTTTTCACAAGGATGAAAGAGACAAGGATGTTGGTTTTCTCCACATCTCTCTTCAACTTTTCTATCTTGTCTGTCACAAAAAATTAAACTTTACCATCACAAGATTAGTCAATTTGACTCTGATTGCATCTGCTATACACGATGTGTGTCCTTACTTGACCAGATTAACATTTATCATGGTATATGCTATGCAGGGCTCTTTTCTTAATACCTTGTCCATGAGGACCACCAGAAGCAATTTGGTTCCAATTGGCAAGGCCAGCAGTATACATTCACAATTTTACCCCAAAGACAGATTAATTCTCAATTCATGTGTTATAACTTAGTTTGAAGGAATTTTTATCCTCTGTGTCTTCCACAAAACATAAAACTGGTCCACTATACTGATGGCATTATGCTGATTTAGTCAAGTGAGCCAGAGTTAGAAGTTGATATGGATCTGTAACACCAAGAGTTACATTTGAGCGTGGAATGTACACCAGAGAATGGGAAATAAATCCAAAGGAAGTTTAAACGCCCTATACTTCAGTGAAAATTTTAGGAGTCCAGTGTTTGGTGGCAAGTAGAGATATTCCTTCTAAGGTAAAGAATAAGTTTCACACCTGCCTGTTCAACCCTTAAGAAAATTGCACATTTAGTGAGGCCTACTTCGTTTCTGAAGTCAGCATATTACGCATTTTGATGTGTTACTTTAACATACACCAAGTCACTTGGAAAGATTCTGCCTGTGAACAGAGAATTGGAAAATGATCATTAACAGGTCTAGCCCACTGTGTAGGTCCCTCTACCAGTCCAACATTATAATTCTGTAGATCTGATAATATTTGAGGTGTCAGTATTATACAGGGAAGCTATTTGGAGACCTTGGAAGATCCCCCAAATGCAAATCACAGAGGAAAGCTTTTGAGCTCAGGAGTTAGCCTCTTCTACTACTTGGAGTTAACTAGGTACTCAATCAATAAAACCTATTCCTATGGAAGAGGTCACAGGTATTTTGAACCAGACATGTATTTTACAAAGGAGTTTCAGTGTAGTCACACCTTAAGCTTTAATGTAATAATTATCATGAGAAACCTTTTTTTCATTGATAGACATCTCTTGTCCTGCTAATGGACATTAATGAAAACTAAACATTTGATAACAGGCTACCAATTTACCATGAGCCTCCCATCACGACCTCTGTATTAACTGACCTATGAAGGCATAAAATAGAGTGTGCACAGCAGCAAACCATTATGAACTGGAAGTGGAATATACATACTCTAGACAGAGAAGATTCTGAAGGCACAAGCAAGTTAAAATAAGTTTTCCGTGTACAAATGTTTCTGTGATTATATTGTCTTTTGTTTCCATGTATGCACATATAAATTCATGCGCTGTGCTCTCTGATTGTCAGACTGATAAAGAAAAAGACTAGAGAATTGTTTACTGTGATGTGGAGAGTTGTAGAATTATAATAACTTTCTGGAATTGTCCTGAAAGACACTGGTGAAGAGAAAGCTTTGTGATGGATGAACTTCAGGTAGTACACAAGGTTTTACAATTTTCTTGGAAGGGGAAATGACTAGACATATGATTGCTTGCAAGTTCATGGTCTGTAGCCAATGATTTGCTGCTTCCAAAGAGAATGATTGGAATTATGGTGAAAAATATATTTATAGAAGTAATATTTTCATAGATCTCTTTGAATGTATATAAGATTTGAAGATACTTGAGTACCAACAGATGAATTCCACTGAGAAGGAATTCAGTGATAAAGTAGATAGGATAACCCATTCTATGGACAGTCAGCCTCATTTTCTGTCTATTCCTGTTACTTCCCAGTGGACCCATGAACAAAATTCCATGTTAGCACAGATGGAGGTTATTCATGGGCTAGATTTTCACTCATCAAAACTGTCAGTTACAACTGTTGGTGAGTGTCAGTTCTACCAACAACAGAGACAACTACTAAGACCCAAAATATGACATCATTTCCCATGGTGACCAGATAGTAACCTTGGGTCAATTGACAATATTGAGCCAATTACTTTATAGAAAGAAAAATGATTTGTCCTTTTGGAAATACTTATTCTAGTTTGGAACTTGCCTTATCTGCTCTAATGCATGTGGCAAAACTCCCATGCCTGGAATTAAAGACTAGTTTATCCAATATCATGATCTTCAAAAAAGTAATACTTCTGACCAAAGGAATTACTTTTCAGTCAGAGCATACAACTGTGGACCCATGTTTCCCATACACCAAATTCATAGGATTAGGATTCAAGTTGTAGGAATAGAAGTATTTCCATTCACTATCACCCCTAGTGACTCACTTGAAAAAAATGTTTCCTGTTCTAGGACCCTTAGATTCTAATGGTCTAGAAATGATGGTTCCCATCTGTAGACATTCTTGTCAGGAATCATAACAAATATTCCATTGAATTGAAATCTCAGATTGCCTCTGACATTTTGATCATCTAATGCCCCTAATCAAATAGGCTAAGAAAAAGATAATGTTGTTTTGAGGTGTGACTGATCCAAACTACCAAGGGAAATGGGTATGCTTCTGCACAATAGAGATGTAAAAGACCCTGCAAATGCTACAGCAGGCAGATGTATGATCTAGAGGAGGCAAAGGAAATCCAGTTGACACAACTTAGTACACTGATGTTGGTTCAAACTTCCAGTTTTGCACCAAATAGTCTATTGTTTATATGTTTAAGCACAATACAACTTTGGAAAAAAAGTTTCCCTGTGACAATTGTCACAAAAAAACATAAGGTATGAGTACATCAAAACAGTTTGTGATGTACATGTCTGTTTCAAAGTACCTTTGACCTTTTCCATAAGAATGGGTTCTATTGATTGAGAAACAATATCCAGGACTAGGGTGTATGAAGGAAGGGTATGGAATATATAAAGTAGACCATTTTGTAAAGTACATTATACAGGTTTTATATGAAAACCCACATTAAACTTAGACCACATGTTCTTTTTTAAATTATCCACTTTACATCTCAATAGCTGATCCCCCATCAGAACCCTCAACTGGATATCTGCTCCAACCCCCATCTTAGCATGTTAAGTCTCTGCATGGCTAGGAGCAACCTCTCCCACTAAGGTCAGACAACATAGCCCAGATAGAAGAACATATACCATATACAGGCAAAAAATTTTGGGATAATTACTGCTCTAGTTGTTGGGGACCCATAGGAAGACTAAGCTGTATATCTGCTACATTTGTGGGAAGTGGGGCTACTAAGTCTAGCTTGTGCATACTCTTTTGTTGGTGATTCATTGTCTGAGAGCTCCAAGGGTCTAGAATAGTTGACTCTGTTGGTCTTTCTGTGGAGTTCCTATCCCCTTTGTGGCCTGTAACTTTCCTCCAACTATTCTGTCAGAGTCCCCAAGCTTCATACACTGTTTGGCTGTAGATCCATCTACATCAATCTGATTTAGGTGCTCAGTAGAGCCTCTCTACGGACAGCTTTTCTATATTCTTGTCTGCAAGTATAACAGAGTATCATTACTAGTGTTAAGGACTAATGTTTGCCCATGGGATGGCTCTCTAGTTGGGTTTGTTATTGGTTGGCCATTCCCCTAGTCACTGATCATGCACTGATTCCTTCGCATGCATTTCTTGTAGACAGGATATATTTTGGGTCAAAAGTTTTGTGTGTGGGTTATTGTCCCCATGACTCCACTGGGGTTCCTGCCTTACTATAAGAGGTGGCCTATTCAGGTACCCATCCCAAATGATATTGAGTCTCAGCTAAGGCCACCCCATTCATTTTTGGATGTCACCCTTAACTCAGGTCCCTGGCATATCCTTGAGATTTCTCCCACCTCCAAATTTGTATATTTCCATTTATACTTATGAACATCTTGACATCTTCCCTGTCCCCTACAACACCTGATCCTGACTGAACACCCCCAACCCCACACTGCACTCCCTATTCACTCTCTCACCCAGTTACCTCCATCCATCTGCCTCCTACTGTTATTTTGTTTCCCCTTCTAAGTAAAATTCAAAGATTCTCAAGATTTATCCATTTGCCTGCAAGATTCATGATACCTTTGTTTTTAATAGTGGAATAGTATTTCATTGTGTATATTTCATCCATTTGTCTGTTGAGGAAGATCTAGGCTGTTTCCAGTTTCTGGCTGTTATGAATAAAACAGCTATGAACATAGTTGTTAAAATATCCCTGTGGTATAGTACAATATCTTATGCATATCTGTTCAGGGATGTTATATGTAGGTATTGAAGAAGAACCGTTTCCCTTTTATGAGAAATTACAAAATTGATTTCCAATGTAGTTGTACAAGTTTGACCTCCCATCACCAATGAAAGAGTGTTCCCCTTGCTTCACATCTATGCTAGCATGTAGTATCACTAGAATTTTTGATCTTAGCTATTCTGATACGTGTAAGATAGAAACTCACAGTAGTCACATTTTCCTGATGACCAAGGACTTTGAAAATTTCTTCAAGTGCTTCTTGGTCATTTGAGATTCTTCTATTGAGAATTCTCTCTTTATCTCTATACTCTATTTTTATTGGGTTAATTGTGTTATAGGTATTGTAAGACTTTTGTGGGGAGCCCTCCCCGTGCCAGTCTCGAGAAGGCAATGCCCAAAAACCACGAATAAACCATCTTGATGTAAAAACATGAGGTAGTTTAATGGCAGAGCTCCGGGCCGATGCTTACCTCACGCAGGAGGTAGAGGCATCGACCACGTGGCCTGAAAGCTAGGGGTTTTTATAGGGGGAGGAGGGGTAGGGGCTAGGAAGAATTGGCACAGTTACACACAATTGGTCCTTTGAATGCCAACACTTTTGCAGAGTGGTACATGTAAGCTAGCAGAACACCTGGTTAACATATGACTCCAAACTATGTCAAGAATATTTTAAACAAAGGCCTGCCTGGTCGTGCCCAGGCCGGTCCCACTGTGTTCTCTGCTTCAGGCTTCCAAGCCCACAACTTTTTTCTCTGGACTTATTTGACATAAATTACATGAATCACAGGTCTTAAATTTCATTTTAAATTTCATTTTCCTTCAGTGTCTAACTTTTTGAGTTCTTTAATTTTTAGTATTAGTCTTCTCTCAGATGTAGGGTGGGTGAGGATCCTTTTTCCATTCTTAAGGCTGCCATTTTGTCCTATTGACAGCATCCTTCGTTTTACAGAAGTTTTGCAGTTTCATGAGGCACCATTTATCAGTTGTTGATCTTATAGCTTGGACCATTTGTGTTCTAATCAAGAAGTTTTCTCACTGAGTTCATTGATATTCCCTACTTTCTGTTCTATTAGATTTAGTGTATCCTGGTTTATGTTGAGGTCTTTGAAATACTTCCACTTGAGTTTTATGCAGGGTAATAAATATTTATCTATTTGCATTCCTCTACATGCAGAAATCTAGTTATAACTACTGCTCCATAGTACAGTTTGAGGTCAGGAATGATGATATCTTCAGATGTTTTTTATTGTTCACAATTATTTTAGTTATTGTGGGTATTTGTTTGTTTGTATGGTTGGCTAGTTGGTTGTTTTCTTTTTCATATGAAATTGAGAATTGCTCTGACAAGGTATGTTAAGAATTGTGTTGAAATTTTGGTGGCAATTGCATTGAATTTGTAAATTGCTTTTAGTAAGACGGTAATTTTTTACTATGTTAATTCTACTGATCCATGAACATGAGAGATCTTTCCAAATTCTGATGTTTCCTTCAATTTCTTTCTTCAGGGAGTTGAAGTTGTTGTACCACAGATCTTTCACTTGTTTAGTTAGAGTTACGCCAAGATGTTTTATAATATTTTTGAGTAGAGTGAAGGGTGTTTTTTCCTTAATTTCTTTCCCAGCCTGTTTATCATTTGTATAAAGGAAGGCTACTTATTTCTTAGAGTTATTCTGACATCCAGTCACTTTGATGGAGTTGTTTATTAGCTTAAGGAGTTCTCTTGTAGAATTTTGGGGGCCTCTTATGTATACAATCATATCATCTGCAAATAGTGATACCTTGAATTCTACCTTTATAATTTGTATTCCCTTGATCTACTTTTGTTGTAGTATTACTCTAGCTAGAACTTCAAGTATTATAATGAATAGATAGGGAGAGAGTTGCTAGCCTTGTTTTGTGCCTGATTTTAGTGGGATTGCTTTAAGTTTCTCTCCATTATGATAAAAGCATTATGGAGATGAGGGCTGAAAAAATGAATGAGAAAGAAGCTAACAGATCAGAGGTCAGAGAGAATAGGCAGGCTTCTCTTACAATGCGATAGTTTTTTCCCTAACTGCAAGGCAGGCTTCTTCTTACTGATAAGACAACCCTTTTTCTTTACAGACTTGAGTTTCTTTAATTTAGCAATAGAAAGGTAGAAGCTTTTTCTTTTTCTATGCAAGAAAAGTTGAAGCTTATTTTTTATATAGAATGACGGAGTTCCTTCTGTGCTGGTGCTTGGGCTTTTGCTTCAGACACACATGTAAGTATGTGTTTATGTGTGTGCATGTGTGTGTCTATGTATGTGTAAGCATGTAAGTTATTGAGAAAAATGGTGGGTCCCAGCAAGAGTCTATGAAAGAATACATGAATGCATATGTGTTTATCATATTTGCTTTGTAAAAGTTTTTCTTTTTGTGACTGTGACTCTCTTCTCTGTTCAATAAAAGTTAATTGGTTTGAGCCTCCCTCCTGCCTAGACAGCAAGAGCAGCAAGACTTTGGGCAAGAGACAAAGGGAGACCAGGCGATGAATTGCAGTTCAGCTTCTGGTTTCAGGGTAACTTAGTATCAAGACAGGTAACTGTTAGGTAAAGGTTATTATAGAAAGCAACCTTACCCCTTTGCAAAACCAAGTCTTGTCCACACTAACTTCCTTCTTCTTTGCTGCCTTCCAGAGAGGACCTAACCTTGGTCTTAATCTCCTGTTAATTCTTTGCCCTGATTACTCATATATTACCAAAGTGTAATCAACTGTATTCCTAAGAATTGTACCAATGACTATTGTACCCTCTGCTCACTAATCAAATATGTGGGTGTCTGAATATAATGCTATATTAGCTAAAGTATGTGTTGTTCTTGGAGTGAAGATACACCAGTCCAAAATTATCTGGAACTAGAGTGAAAGAAAAAGGGTATTCACTAGTGAATCCCAATGAATGATGGGCAGAGAAGCCTGGCTTAATTCTTCTCTTAGTTTTTGGAATTGTATGTTTTGCTCATTAATAATATACTATCCCATGTTAAATTTTAATTCACTATACCTATCATATCTTGTGTTTGTCATCTGTAAAACAGTATAGTTGAAATGCCAGCTTTTCTTGGCCTTCATTAAGGGATGTGGTTATTTAATAGCACCATCAATACTATAAAAATTAATGTCATTGCTACTGCAATTATCACTGTAAAACTTGTACTGTGACAAAGGAATCCTTGCAGAATGCAATTTTTGTAAGTAAACCTAACTAAGTCAACTAGTTATCCAAATACTTTTTATGTGAACACTAATAGAAGGGTCATAATGAGAGTAAAGTATAGACATTGCCATCTATGGACAAATCAATCTGATATAAAAGGTCAATCCCTGTAAAAGGCAAGTGTTCAGATACCTATCTCATCTGATCATAGATCAAGAAATGGCATCAGCAGTAACAAGGGCAGATAAACTTTACCTAAGGTGAACCTAATGCACTTGACACATTTACAGTCTCAATCATGCATCCTGTTTTTTTTTCATGAACATGTTGTATGTGTGCATCTGGAGAATAAAGAAAATCAGCCAACTGAAAACTAATTGTTTTCTTCTTTTGATTGTCTACTCTGTGTAGGACAACTGATAGGATAACAAATATTCAAAAGAGTGCTGATGTGTATACCTGTCTTCATCTGCCACTAACTATATCTGATTACCCAAAGTTATTCTAGATTACCTAATATTGTAAACTTGCAATGTCATTTTCTGTTTTCTATGAATTCCTAATAACTTTTTATCATTATAGTTCTATGTCCAAAGATAAATGTTAAATCGGTACATATACCAATAAAAAGTTATTCTACCCATGTATTTCTGATCTCTCTGTGTGAAGCTTCAAAATAGCAATAGCTCATTTATTACCATACAGAAAGAAATACAAAAGGTCTTTGCAGGGTGAAGATTAAATTATTTCACTTTTCCCCAACTGCCTATGGCAATCCTGCCATGGGCTCCAAAGTCTAAATGGAGAAAAAGGTTGTTTTTGTAACATTATAGTATGTATGTTCAGAAATACTTGTGTATACCACTTGATGGTGCCTTGAACTTACCTCAGCCAAATTGGTATAGGATTATACATATCATAATTTCTTATATTTGTTCATGGATATTATGAGTTTCTAAATAATGTGTAGTTCTAGTACCCTGGCTATTTAATAAGCTATAACAATTACCATTGGCTCTTATAAAGCTTCAATAACATCTAAGGATCTGTTTTCTCATGCAGTATTATGGCCTTTCTTAGGATATGTAAGAATCTGCTCCAGGGACTGATGTTATTCATAGTGTCTTTGTATTTCCCAAGAAATCTATTTATATTCTTAATTATTGTGATTGATCTTCATTTAATTAGATTGCTTTGTATAAAAATCACCTCCAAATATTACAAAACCTGATAAAAATAGTAAACCCTATGCAATGATCATTAAAAGGAAAATAATGTAAGTAAATATTAAGTTTGAGTCAGCACATGGTGTTCTCAAAAAACTGTTTTATGTATAATGAACATAGAACTAGGAAAGCAACAATTTTCTTCTGTTTTAAATTCTTGTTTTTATAAAATTCATTACTTTTATTACAAAGAATAAATTTACTTGATAGATTGAATATAAACTTTATTTTCAAACCTTACAAGGCAAAATGTATTTACAGTTCAATAAATGCCATAGTTGCATTCATATGAAGGACAAACTTTTATTTTAAAACCATCTAAATTTTTAAAATAAAAACAGAACAGCAAAGAACAAAATTAACTGGAATAATAGTAAATGATATGAAATATGTTCAGCTTATTAACATTGTTGCAACATTTAAATTAGTCCACATGTTAAATCACTACATTTAGAAATGAAAGGAATTCCATTTTGGAAGTATATTAGAGGGGTGACAAAAATGATGTCAATACTGTAACTTCACATTTTTTTCCTATATTACAGAAAAAGAACATTTCATTTCAGTTCAGAAACCTGTCTAGGTTTCAGATAGCGACCCCTCAGCTTTGACATAGCTGCTTTCATGTCTTTGTTTCTCAGAGTGTAGATAAGTGGGTTTAAAATTGGTGTGACACTGGTATAGAACACAGCAAGGGCTTTGTCAACTGAAGAGCCATTTAAGGGACATGCATAGATGAAAATGCATGGTCCAAAGAAAAGTACAACTACAATAATGTGAGCAGTTAAGGTGGATCGGGCCTTGGCCATGCTAGCAGAGGAGCGATTCCTAACAGTAATGAGAACCACAGTGTAGGAGATGACCAAGGAAACAAATGTACTCAGGGTGAGAACTCCACTGTTTGCAACTATTAGTAAGCTGACAACATAAGTGTCTGTGCAAGCTAGCTTGGTCAC
>NC_034597.1:40747408-40755934 GCF_900095145.1 Mus pahari
AGAGAGAGAGAGAGAGAGAGAGAGAGAGAGAGAGAGAGAGAGAGAGAGAGAGAGAGTTCAATTGAAGGACCTCAAAAATATTCAAGCTTTGAACGAGTAATTGTGTACTCTAGGAATTTCTACTGTGAGAATGATCTTTGTCATTACACAGTTACTATGCCATATTTTATCTCAAATTATTTCTTCTTCTACAGCTTGCAGCCATGTACAGAAATAAGAAAATTAGAAAGCAATCTACAAAGTAATATTAGACTATCTCAATTTGCAAACACTTTATTCCTAAATCATGTCTTAAAAGGCGTCTTTTTATTATTTCTAGGAACTGTAAACATCAATGTCTCCTCAGATCACGACTCCTCACTTCCTCATCTCTTCTTGAGTTTCACTGGGTAGTTTGCAATAGGACAGTAAATATTGAATAATCTTAATTATCTTTCAGAACAAAATTCAAAGAATACTATTGAATTTCACATCTCCAACTTGTAAGAACCCAGAAAGGAACTGTTTTAGATTTTTATTGTGTAATCCACTGAAACAAGTGCATGAAGATACTCAGAAATTTTTAAGAAGAATAGAGTTTTGAATAATATATTCTATGAAAAACACATATTAGAACAACTTTGATTTGAGAAAGTACCACATTTTTTCTGAACATTTTACCTTTATCTTAATTTTTGGAATTCACATCTCTTAGACTCCTGTCACAAAGGATGTTTACAGGCAGGAAGGTAAGTAACACAAGTAGAAACAGTTTGCTGGAAATATATATATATATATATATATATATATATATATATATATATATATCCCCTAAAGAACAGTAAGATGGAAAGAAGTGGCAGCAGCTGCTTAGTTCAGTCTAACAGAAGTATCTATGAATAGAGAATTTAAAATAGAACATTAACCTAATCATATTATTTGATCAAAGCAGAAACTGGTCCCTAATATCTCCTCAGGGTCTCTTGTAAGGTTGATTTCTTCCTTTGTCAGTGGCTTCTGGGACTTTTGAAAACAGTGATAAACTTTGGAATAATCTAGACCCACGTTTCTTAGTGTCTGAAATAATGGCTGTAGGAACATGAATTCTAACTATATGTTCCGTATAAGCCCTTTCTAATTTCCCTACTTTAAATACACAAAGCACTAACTCTTTCAAGGACCAGTTCTTGTCACTGTTATACAACACTTAGTTTAATACCTGCTTCCAAAATGATTAAGGACCTGCATGGTTTATCTTCTGATCATTCAGAGGCATTGGTAAATCAATTACCTACTTTGTCTTTTACATTATATATTGGATGAAAAGTGTTTACACTTTATCTGCATTAAATTAACACTGTATGGATGAAAGTGGACAATGATGTGTCAGAATCATAACTTTGTCATTGGACATCTGTGGCATACTGCCTGGGTGTTTTTAACCTGTTAGAGATCCTTATATATTAAACAGTTATTAGATTATCCTAAAACCAGCAAAAATGCCTCACATATTAAATAGTTATAAAAAGAAAAAGTTAAAAATAAAATCCACCAAAATGACTCTCAGTTGATTATTTAGATGAGAGCTCTAGGATTTCTTAAAATTTATTACTCATAAGATGCTGTGTGCTCTACTAAGTAGATTTATTCTAACTTAATTTAATAAGTTTACATTTTCTGGCATAACTCTTACTAAAGTGAGTTTCCAACTAGATGTGCTTAAAAAACTGATTTTTAATTTTTAAAATATTTAAATAAAAATTCATCTCTTCAAATGTGGATCGGCACAGTGATCTTCATGTCCCTAAATTTTGAAATTTTAATATTTAACTGTCTTTAATACTTTTTATTCATCTATTAGGACTGATAAATGAAGTGAAGAAGAATATGTAGTCTACAAAACTCATGATACCTTCTGTTTCATAGATGCATTTTTCCCCAAATTTAATTATTTTTGTCCTTTATTTTCCAACTAAATATCTATCCAGGTACTTGACACATATTGAAACATTATCTTTGAAGGAATAAATAAACAAGAATATTTTGTTTGCCTAACACTAAATTGAATGTGTAGTTATATTATAGTATACTGTATTCATTAACAATGGGAAATAATTTAGTTATCATACATTACTATAGAGATAACATAACTTTAAAAAAAAACAAGAAATTGGGTTAGTGAAATATACATACGTGTGGACTTCTAAGGAGCTAGGGTAGAACTTGGATAGTCAAGAATCTGAAATAGGAGAAAAGATAATTATAAAGAAGTCTAAAAATAAATATTCTGTAATAGAATGGCAAGAAAGTTAGTATAACTAGATAGTTAGTAGATATTTGTTTCTTCTGTTCAAAATCATTACTTATATGGCCACAAATAACCTTAAGAATCCCCCAGAAATTTAAAAGTATGATATTACATTAAGATACACATTTCAGGTAATGTTTCTTGGTCTACATTGAATCTGTAAGTGTATACTTTTACTCATAAGTCATAAGATTATCTCTTCTGACTTCTCTATAGATCTAGACAACATCACTCCTCTCCTTAGTTTTATAAGCACCAGAGAAGAACAACAGTTTTATACAGGAGACAATGAATAGGTGATAAAGGCAGGATACTCATAACTTCAGTGTTTAACTTTAACACATTAGATACACAGTCAGACAGACTGATAGATAAATGGGAAGCTAGATAGATAGATGAATAGATAGATAAATAGACATATAGATGATAGATAATTGATCGATTGATAGATAGATAGATAGATACATACATACATACGCACATAGATACATAGATACATAGATAAGTGATAGATGAAAAAAGAAAGAATCAAAGAAAGAAAGGAAGGTAGGAAGAACAAAATCCTGACTAATACAACCAGTTTCATTGTTTCTGGTGTCACATTCAGGTTTTTGATTCATTTGAACTTAGGTTTTGGGGCATGGTGATAAATATAGATCTCATTTCCCTCTTCTTCATGCATATAATAGGTTTCCCAGTAACATTTGTTGAAGATGAATTATTTTACCCAGCTTATAATGTTGGCATCATGGTCAAATATTAGATGATTGTAGTTAAGCAAATTTATGTTTGAGTCTTCAACTTTGTTTCATTAATATAGATTGTTTTGTGCCAATACTTTATTGACTTTATTATTATGGCCTTCTAATATAACTTGTTTCTAGAATGGTAATCCCTTCAGCATAGTACTTTTTGCTTGGGATCATTTTGGCTATCAAAAGCCCTTTGGTAGTACCACAAGAATTTTAGGATAACTTACCCAATTTTTGTCAAGAATGAGATATGTATTTTGAATGGAGTTGCATAAATGGCTTTTTATAAAATGTTCATTTCCACAATATTAATTTTAACAAACCATGAACATGGATGCCTATAATTTCTGGAGTCTTTAAATATCTCTTTCTTTGAGATTGGTTGAAAAAGAGACAAGTGAGAACATGCCAGGTGGATCAAGCCAGTAAGCAGTATTCGTCTCAGGTCTCTGCTTCAGTTCTTGCTTTGAGTTCTTGTCCTGACCTCTCTGAATGATGTCCTATTACTGAGAAGCACAAGCTAAACCAAAACCCTTCAAGTTCTTTTTCGTTAGACTGTTTTACTTCAGCAACAAGAAAATACAGAGTATGACTTTGTTTACATTCTTAGCTCTTTGGTCAGGGAAAAGTAGTGTTTTGCTAAGTTAATAAAGTTTAACATGTTTCACCTGTTTGTCACAGAGGGAAAAGAAAAATCTGTTAAAGTGTCTGTACTTAGGTGAAAGACATGTACCATATCAAAAATATCAAAATCACATTGATAAAAAATTAGAAGTTTTACCTGTATTGGCTGGCATTCGTAGTGCTAGAAAGTACTATACATGCCACTAGAGGAAATGTAATTTATAAGTCTCATTCATATGCCAACACTTCAGCAACCACTGTGACATGCTAGCAGTATATATTTATTGGAGGAACAAATGACATGAATAATAATGAATAATTAAACACTATTTACAATGGGACTTGAAACTGTAATGTGAATCCCATATCTAACACTGCTAATGAATCTCAAAACCTGACCAAGAAGAAAACTCCCATTATTCTACTAAACCTTACCTTGAGATTCGCTAAGCCAAAACTTCCATTGGCATTCCACTGGCCATAGAGTCTTTTGATTCTGGAAGGTAATGAATGAGCTTAATGGTATCCCTCCTATTTCTCTGGATTGTTGGCTTAATCAGCAACTTTTATCAGTCACCTCTGAGTGACTTGATTTGATCTTTTTTTTCACCAAGTTTCTGTATCCACTGTGGGGATTCAAATTATCTATGACCAAAGTCAGGCCCTCAGATTTTTTACAGTGTAGTCCAAAAAAATTCCTTTTGGGAGACCTAAAGTCACTCAAAATTGTTGTGTCCTCAGTCCCAGTCTTGCATCAATATACAATAGAAAAGGGCTACTTATGTCCTAAACTTGGAAATTTCTACTTCAGTATCTAAAGTGATGTAGAGAAGTTCATAGGATGGGATGGAACCTCCTCCCTGATAAATTTATCAGCTCATATCATTCCCTCTTATTCCTACCACTTAACTCCCACTTGCAAGTTTACCTATATCTCAAATGTCTCCTCCCACCATGGGTTCTTCTGTATAGAAAATGAATAATGCAGTCATGATAAGGTTTCATCTGGAACAGACTGAAACAATGGAAAAATAGTGGACTCAAAAGGCAATGAGCAAAAACTACAAATATAAGCTCTTCCCACTTCTCAGCCCCTGCTGAGCTCACAGGTTCCCTGGAGCCTTGCCAGCCAGTGAGTCCAGGATCCAACCTCAGAGTGGCCATGGGAGGGAGGGAAAGCTGTTCTGTGTAAGGAAATCTCACTGGTTCTGTGGATTGAAAAATAAATTATTCTTGGGAGGCCTCTGCCTTAGGTTCTGCCTTTACTATGCCTGGATAGTCTTGCTTTGTTTGTTTTTCTTTATGTTTGCTATCATTTTCTGTTTGTTGTCTCTAGATTACAAGTACTTATTTTATTTCCAACTTGATGTCATAATAAAAGAAAATATAATTCTTAAGCTTTTCAAAATTTTACCTCTATCTGCAAACAGACAAACTGAGTATGAATATATAGATCATTGGCTTCAGTCATTACAAACATTCAAATGTTTTTGGGGTGTGGATAATATTGGGAAATTTTCAAATGTTATTTTACTTTACTGAAAAGCTGGCTCTGGAGATGGAACTTGTCATGCCCAAACATCCCCAAGTATGTTTGTGTCAATGTTTCCTCCAAGCTACTGTGTTTGGGCAGGCTGAACTACTGACAGAAAGGAGAATAACAGTCAAGGCATAAANGACATTATATGTGTTTGAGAATGCCTAAGAGGTAAATTATTTCTAATAGAGGTCAGTATTGTTTATCTCATGGTATTTAAATTTTTTATGGAGTGAAACTCTTAAAATAACTAAATATAATTACAGATTTGTACTTTTCTGAATACTAGTCCTACTCCTTAGTTTTGCTCAAAAATTTTTAAAATTTAATTTAATTTTTAAAAATTTCATTNAATTTCTTAAATTATTCATTTTACATCCTGTTCATTGTCACCTCCCAATCAACCCCTCCCACAATCCTCCCTATTTCTCACTCCCTTTCTCCTCAGAGCAGGTGGGGGTCCCACCTCGGTGTCCCCCAATGCTGGCACTTCAAATCTCTGAAAGGCTAAGCAATTCCTCTCCCACTGACAAAGCAGCCCAGCTAGAGCATCATATTCCACATACAGGCAACAGCTTTTGAGAGAGCCCCCCATTCCACTTTTCTAGGACCCACATGAAGACCAAGCTATACAGCTGGTACATATGTCCAGGGAGACTTCTGTCCATCAGATGTATGTTCTTTCATTAGTGGTTAAGACTGTGAGAGTTTAAGGGTCTATGTTAGTTGACTCTATTGGTATTTCTGTTGAGTTTGCATCCCTCTGAGTGCCTGCAGTTCTTCCTCCTATTCTTCCATAAGAGTCCCTAAGCTACTTCACTGTTTGGTTGTTGGTGTCTGTATCTGTCTGAGTCAGCTCCTGGGTGGAGCTTCTCAGAGGACAACTTGCTCCTGTCCATAAGCATAACAGAGTATCCTTAATAGTGTTAGGTATTGGTGCTTGCCTATGGGATGGCCGTCAATTTGGGCCAGGTATTGTTTTGCTATTCCCCTAGTCTCTGCTCCATCCCCAATGCCTGCATGTATAGTTGCAGGATAAAATTCAGGTTGAAACTTCTGTGGGTAGAATGATGTCTCTGTCATTTTATTGCGGTTCCTGCCTGACTACAGGAGGTGGCCACTTTATGGTCCATATACCTAATGTAGTGAGTCAGAGCTAAGGTCACTCCCAATGATTCTTGGATATATTCCTTATTCTAGGTCTCTATCTCATCCTGAAGATGCTTCCCACCTCTTCTCCCCTGTCATTGCAGCTTTCCATTCATTTTCATGGCTATCTAGGCATCTCTCCTGTCCTTTATCACACCTGATCCTGAACCCCCAATTAACCCTTCCCATGCCAATCTCTCCCTGTTCCCTCTGTCCATCTTCCTCTTCTCACTAATTTATTCTCTCTTCAACATGGAATTCAAGCTTCCTCACTTGAGAGGCCTTTTTGGTTTAGTGTATTTGGGTCTGTGGAATGTAACATGGTATCTGTATTTCATGGGTAATATCCATTTTTAAGTGAATACATACTATGCATATCCTTTTGGGACTGGGTTACCTCACACAGGATGTTATTCTCAAGTTCATCCATTTGTCTAGATATTTCGTGATGTTTTCCTTTTTGATAGCTGAATAGTATTCCATTGTGTAGATGTACCACATTTTCCTTTCCATTCTTCAGTTGTGAGATGTCTAGGTTGTTTCCAGTTTCTGGTTTTTATGAATAAAGCTGATATGAGAATAGTTGAACAAGTGTCTTTGTTGGATGTTGGTGCAACTTTTAGGTAGACAGCCAAGAGTGGAATAGCTGGGTCTTAAGGTAGAAAAAAATCCTAGTTTTCTGAGAAATGGTCAAACTGATTTCCAAAGGTTTTGTATAAGTTTGCACTCCCACCAGCAATGAAGAAGTGTTCTTCTTGCTCCACATCCTCACCAGTATGTGCTGTCTCTATAGTTTTTTCACTTAGTCATTCTGATGGGTATAAGATACCTCAGAGATATTTTGATTTGCATTTCACTGATGGAAAATGAATTTAAACACTTCTTTTAGTGCTTCTTGAACATTTGAGTTTCCTCTCTTGAGAATTCTGCTTAGATCTTTACCCCATTTTAAAATTGAATTATTGGTGTCAACCTCCTGAGTTTTTNGTTTCATTAATTCTTTGTTTTGTTTTCTTTGTTTCTAACTGAATAATTTCAGCCCTGATTTTGATTATTTCCAGACTTCATTTTTTTCTCTACTTATTTTTTATTGGATATTTTCTTTNTTTACATTTCAAATGTTAATCCCCTTTCCTGATTTATCTCCCTCCACCATCCCCAGAAACCTGTTGTGGTAAATCTCCTCCCAAATATGTCCCAGCAATGAAAACACAACAGTGTTAATATGATTATGTAGAATCCCCTCTCGGGGACCCCCCTCAGGTCACCGGAGTCAGGGTATCCCAAGGAAACACAAGAGACCTTCTTGTTGTAAAAACATGAGGCCATTTAATAGCAGAGCTCTCTGCTGATGAGTACCTCATGCTGGGGGAAGAGGCATCAAAGCTAGGGCTCAAAAGCTAGGGTTTTTTATAAGAAAAGGGACAGGCATTGGGAGAAGTTGGCTCGACTGCACAACAGTTGGTTCATTTAAACAACCATATAGTTACAGGTCAGTAGGATAGTACATGTAAATTGAAGCATCAGCTATTCCGGAGGGTCTGGGATAGTGACTGTCACTGGGTCAGCATGACCCTGGCCACCAGATGGCCTATGACTCAGTCAAAATAGTTCAGACCAGTTTTGGTATTTTTTTCTCTATTTTATCGCCATTCCCAGTCAACTTGACCTCAGGAATGCCTTAACAAGGGGTTTGCCTGGACATCCAGTGCTTCTTTTTGTAAGAGTTCCAGCTCCTGGCCTTCAAGGCCTGCCAGGACTTGTTTACCACAAAGGGCCTATGGGTTTGTGTGCCTGAGCATGGCTGGATCTGCTCCTGGCCTTCAAGTTCCTAATGCTGCTCTATTTGTCTCATATTATTTGATCCTTGAAAATACACAATTTTCTTTTAAAGTTACATGAATCCCAGGCCTTAAATTTCATTTCCCTTCAATTACATGCTGTGGGTCTAGACTGGGCAGGTCTACCACTATACTACCATCTTCCACAGCTCATGAGATCCCTTAGAACTTGTGTCTCCAGTGGATATGCTGCTGGTCTGCTTGTCTTCTTCTTCAACCTCTGCATCCTCTCCCTCTTCCATTTTCTCCTTCTTCTCCCTCCCTTCTGCTCCACCTTCCCTTTCATCTGGCCAATCATCAGCTCTCCTTTATTTTACAAATTAAGTTGGGAAGCAG
>NC_034597.1:40758704-40761428 GCF_900095145.1 Mus pahari
TAGGGGGGTGCAAACCCCTTCAGCTCCTTGGGTACTTTCTGTAGCTCCTTCATTGGGGACACTGTGCTCTGTCTAATGGATGACTGTGAGAATCCACTTCTGTGTTTGCCAGGCACTGGCAGAGCCTCTCAGGTGATAGCTATATCAGTCTCCTTTCAGCAAGCAATTGTTGGCATCTGAAATAATCTGGGTTTGGTGTTTTTTTATGCGATGAACCCAGGTGGGGGCAGTTTCTGGATGGTCATTCCTTCAGTCTCTGCTCCAAATTTTGTCTCTGCAACTCCTTCCATGGGTATGTTATTCACTGTTCTAAGAAGGATAGAAGTGTCCACACTTTGGTCTTCCTTCTTCTTGAGTTTCATAGGTTATTCAAATTATATCTTGGTTATTCTGAGCTTCTGGGTTAATATCCACTTATCAATGAGTTCATATCATGTGTTCCTTTGGTGATTGGGTTACCTGATTCAGGATGATATCCTCCAGTTCTGTCTAATCGTCTAAGTATTTCATGAACTCATTGTTTTAATAGTAGAGTGGTACTCCATTGTGTAAATGTACCATATTTTCTGCATCTATTCCTCTGTTGAAGAATCTCTGTTTTTTTCCTAGCTTCTGTCTATTAAAATTAAGACTACTATGAACAAAGTAGATCATGTGTCCTTATTAGAAGTTGGACCATCTTCTTGGTATATTCCCAGGAGTGGTATTGCTGGATCTTCCAGTAGATCTATGTCCAATTTTCTGAAGAACTGCCAAACTTATTTCTAGAGTGGTTAAACCTGCTTGCAGTCCCACCAGCAATTGAAGAGTGTTCCTCTTTCTCCACATTCTCACCAGCATCTACTGTCACCTGAGTTTTTGATCTTAGCCTTTCTGTTTTTTCTGAGTTGGAATCTCAGGGTTGTTTTGCTTTGCATTTCCCTGATGATTAAAGATGTTTAACATTTTTTAGATGCTTCTCAACCATTTGGTATTCCCCAGTTGAGACTTCTTTTTTAGCTCTGTACTCCATTTTTAATAGGGTTATTTGGTATTCTGGAGTCCAAGTACTTGAGTTATTTGTATATATTGGATATTAGCCCCCTATCAGTTTTGGTATTGGTAAAGATCTTTTCCAAATGCCAGGCAGCAATTCTTATAATTCCACCTTCTTGGTTTTCTAAGAAGATTTGTCTTTAACCCAGACCAGTTATCCTAAGATCCTGGGAGTGCTAGGGCGACTGCACCATGGAGAGTCCTCTGGGGACTGTGGGACTGTCCACCTAGTTTGTGCCTAAGGTTGCCTAGGGTTGGAACCAACTGACTGAACCCCAGGCACTCTTTGGGTGGGTTTCCTGAGTTCCTGTTCCTGCTGGCACATGCCACTCCCTGCTTCTTGGAACAGATGTTGTGTTCCACTCACCAGTGATTCTAGGAACCGGGGTATGGTAGGGCACCTGCATCATGCAGAATCCTCTGGGGACCTTGGGACGGACACCCACCCCCGAGTTCATGTCCAAGGTGCCCTGGGCTGGTGCCAACCAGAACTGACAAGTTTAATCTTTTTATTTTTAACTTTTGGGAAAAGATTGGCTGCCTTCACACAGGATCACTTCATCAAGCTCAGCTATTTATCATGGTAGTTATTCATCATTATAGAGAAATGCATTGAGTACATATTCATATGTCCTTAATGGCTTTGGTCTAAATGAGAAAGAGGTTTTTTTTTTTGAAGGCTGGTATCCAGAGATGGGTAGGAGTGTTTTTGAGCTCCTATCGACCTAAGAATCAAACATCAAGAGTTATGTTTGTCATCCATGATAGGTAAGAAGGAGTAATATAGACAACGACCTATAACATGCATGGCCACCTAGCCACTCTACTCCCTAGACAGGATAATGGAAAACAAGTAAATCTTGTGCCCTTATCCAGCTCATCTTTATTAAGTTAAAAAAAGAGGAATTATGCCCTTTGCCTATCCTTAATTAGGCTAAACACACCTATGATATAACCTAGCTGGAGTTGCCTGGCTTCAACACATATGCAATTTCCTACAGGAGCTTTGAGAAGTTGACTGCCTGTTGAGCTTGCTTTTCAACTCAATAGAGCCAAAACAAAGAATCAGTCTGTGGGTCTCCCTATAAAAACACAGTGGTGAATATTAAACCTTGAACCTTGATCAGAAACTTTGTCTTGACTTCATTCTTTTCTTATACTCTCTCATTTTTCATTTCCAGCCCCACTTTCAGATAAAACAGCAGTTTGTCTTTGGCTGCTGGACTGCCACAATAATCAAGTGATAGCAATCAGTCAACAAATAATAATGTCTTCTTTCCATTTCCTTATATAGACTTGTAGCTGAAGGCATAGAATGATTAGAGGTGGAATTTGTACCTCAAGTGATCTGGATTGAATTTGTGTCTTTCCATTTCCAATTTCCAGACTAAAAATGGATCTTACCATTTCAAAATAGGCAAAAATATCACACCGATGTGCCCTTCAATTTCTGGATTTAGTTAATTCTTAAATGTAAAGGTGACAGCTAAATTAGTCATCCTATATGGTGTCAAAGTTTAAAATATGAGAGATAATTGGTAAGGGATGGTACTATAGAACCTGGAATGATTAGGAGGACCCTACTATAACCTTGAATCCTCAGATTATCAAGAGTTTAATCACATGAATAAGAAGAAGAAGAAGAAGAAGAAGAAGAAGAAGAAGAAGAAGAAGAAGAAGAAGAAGAAG
>NC_034597.1:40762948-40767961 GCF_900095145.1 Mus pahari
CCATGAACTGAGTTCCAAACTTGGGCCAGTTTTCAGACTCAGAGCCCCTTGGATGAAATAATGGACACATTAGACTGAGGAAGGACCTTGTTAAAATACACTAATTTTATTGTTATCCTTTATTAGAGAGACCTAAATGATTTACAAATGTAACTGTTGAGATCCAAGGTAGATCCAAGCCTTTCCCTGAAACTCAGATACATGGAGAAGGATCATAGTTCCTTGAACCAGGAACATGCTTGACAAAGCCGTGGGAAGAGTTTGTGACTTGATCCTAAGAACTCATCTCTTCTTATCCTAAGGTACTATAGTTATTAGTCCTATAGTCACTCTGTACTTTATTTTTGAAACACTTGATATTTTTTGTTCACCTCCTACAACATTGCTTAATTAGCTTCTTGTGGACTTCATTCCATTTTCCTCCTAAAAGCTGTATGCAAGATGTTGCACATATTAATAAACTTCCTTGCTATGACTCATCATCTTGTTATACAAATCCTGGTCCTAGTTCTCTTACCTTATTTATGTCCTCTTCCCTTTCCTCCTCATTAAGACACTGTAACTTAAGGAAAACCTGCTGGTCAAGTATGGTAATTGTACATTTGGAGGAAGGAAATAACTGGACTATTTAGGATATATTTGATATTGATTCTGAATTGACACTGACCAAATTAGGGCCCAAAAGCATTGTGGCCCTAGAGAAAAAGTATGGAATTATGGAAGTCAGGTGGACAATGATGTGTCAGAATCATAACTTTGTCATTGGACATCTGTGGCATACTGCCTGGGTGTTTTTAACATGTTAGAGATCATCATCCTTACATATTAAATAGTTATTAGACTATCCTAAAACCAACAAAATACCCCACATATTAAATAGTTATAAAAAGAAAAAGTTAAAAATGAAATCCACCAAAATGCCTCTCAGATGATTATTTAGATGAGAACTCCAGTATCTCTTAGAATTTATTACTCATAAGATGCTGTGTGCTCTACTAATTAGATTTATTCTAACTTAATTTAATCATTATTTAATAATTTTACATTTTCTGGCATAACTCATACTAAAATGAGTTTCCAATTAGATGTGCTTAAAAAATAGATTTTTAGTTTTTACAATATTTAAATAAAAATACATCTCCACAAATGTGAATGGGCACAGTCATCTTCAGGTCCCTAATTTTTGAAATGTTCATATATAACTGTCTCTAATACTTTTTATTCAGCTATTAGGACTAATAAATGAAGTGAGGAAGAATATGTAGTCTACAAAATTCATGACCCCTTCTGTTTCACAGACACATTTTCCCCCAACTTTTAATCATTTTTGTCCTTTAGTTTCCAACTAAATACCTATCAGGTACATCATATCATGTTACTTGACACATATTGATACATTATTTTTGAAGGTATAAATAAACAAGAATATTTTGTTTGCCTACCACTAAATGGAATATGTAGTTGTACTATTATCTGCTGTGTTCAATAACAATGGGAAACAATTTAGGTATTATACATTACTGTAGAGATAACATAAAATTAAAAAAACAACAACAAGAAAGTGGGTTGGTGTCTATAACTAGAAGGGATTGCTTTCAAGTAGATGAAATATACCTATGTGTGGACTTCTAAGGAGCTAGGGGAGAACTTGGATAGTCAAGAATCTGAAATAGGAGAAAAGATAATTATAAAGAAGTCTAAAAATAAATATTCTATAATAGATTAGCAAGAAAGTTAAACTGTAGATATTTGTCTCTTCTGCTCAAAATCATTACTTATATGGACACAAATAACCTTAAGAATCCCCCAGAAATTTAAAAGTATGATATTACATTAAGATACACATTTCAGGTAATGTTTCTTGGTCTGCATTGAATCTGTAAGTGTATACTTTTACTCATATGTCATAAGATTATCTCTTGTGACATCTCTATAGATCTAGACAACATCACTCTTCTCCTTAGTTTTATAAGCACCAGAGAAAAACAACAGTTTTATACAGGAGACAATGAATAGGCGATAAAGGCAGGATACTCATAACTTCAGTGTTTACCTTTAACACATCAGATACCCAGGCAGACAGACTGATGGATAAATGGGTAGGTAGATAGATAGATGAATAGATAGATAAATAGACATATAGATGATAGATACTTGATCGATACATACATACATACAAACATACGTACATAGATGCATAGATACATATATACATACATAGATAAGTGATAGATGAAAAAAGAAAGAATCAAAGAAAGAAAGGAAGGTAGGAAGAACAAAATCCTGACTAATACAACCAGTTTCATTTTTTCTGGTGTCACATTCAGGTTTTTGATTCATTTGAACTTGGGCTTTGGGGCATGATGATAAATATCAATCTCATTTCCCTCTTCTTCATGCAGATAACAGGTTTCCCAGTAACATTTGTTGAAGATGAATTATTTTACCCAGCTTATAATGTTGGCATCATGGCCAAATATTAGATGATTGTAGTTAAGCAAATTTATGTTTGAGTCTTCAACTTTATTTCATTAATTTAGATTGTTTTGTGCCAATACCTTATTGACTTTATTATTATGGCCTTCTAATATAACTTGGTTCTAGAATGGTAATCCCTCCAGCATAGTACGTTTTGCTTGGGACTATTTTGGCTATCAAAAGCCCTTTGGTAGTACCATAAGAATTTTAGGATAACTTACCCAATTTTTGTCAAGAATGAGATATGTATTTTGAATGGTGTTGCATAAATGGCTTTTTATACAATGGTCATTTCCACAATATTAATTCTAACAAACCATGAACATGGATGTCTATAATTTCTGGTATCTTTAAATATCTCTTTCTTTGAGATTGGTTGAAAAAGAGACAAGTGAGAATATGCCAGGTGGATCAAGCCAGTAAGCAGCAGTCCTCTCAGGTCTCTGCTTCAGTTCTTGCTTTGAGTTCTTGTCGTGACCTCTCTGAATGATGTCCTATTACTGAGAAGCACAAGTTAAACTAAACCCCTTCAAGTTCTTTTTCATTAGACTGTTTTACTTCAGCAACAACAAAATACAGAGTATGTCTTTGTTTACATTCTTAGCTCTTTGGTCAGGGGAAACTGTTAATAAAGTTAATGAAGTTTAACATATTTCACCTGTTTATCACAGAGGGAAAAGAAATGACTGTTAAAGTGTCTGTACTTAGGTGAAAGACATGTACCATATCAAAAATTTCAAAATCACATTGATACAAATTAGAAGTTTTACCTATATTGGCTGGCATTCGTAGTGCTAGAAAGTACTATACATGCTACCATAGGAAACGTAATTATAAGTCTCATCCATATGCCAACCCTTCAGCAACAACTGTGACATGCTAGCAGTATATATTCATTGGAGGAAAAATGGCATGAATATTAATGAATAATTAAACCACTATTCACAAAGGGACTTGGGATAGTAATGTGAATCCCATATCTAACACTGCTAATGAATCTCAAAACCTGACCAAGAAGAAAACTACTATTATTCTACTAAATCTTACCTGGAGATTTGCTAAGCCAAAGCTTCCATTGGCATTCCACTGGCCATGGAGGCTTTTGATTCTAGAAGGTACTGAATGAGTTTAATGGTATCCCTCCTATTTGTCTGGATTGTTGGCTTAATCAGCAACCTTTATCAGTCACATCTGAGTGACTGGATTTGATCTTTGTTTTCACCAAGTTTCTGTATCCACTGTGGGATTCAAATTATCTATGACCATGGTCAGGCCCTTAGATTGTTTACAGGGTGGTCCAAAAAATTTCCTGTTGGGAGACCTAAAGTCACTCAAAATTGTTGTGTTCTGAGTCCCAGTCTAGCATCAATATATAAGAGAAAAGGGCTACTTATGTCCTAAACTTGGAAATTTCTACTTCAGTATCTAAAGTGATTTAGAGAATTTCATAGGATGGGATGGAAGCTCCTCCCCATAAAATTATCATTTCATATTATTCCCTCTTATTGCTACCACTTAACTCCCACTTGCAAATTTATCTATATCTCAAATGTCTCCTCCCACCATGGGTTCTTCTGTATAGAAAATGAATAATGCAGTCATGATAAGGTTTCATCTGGAACAGACTGAAACAATGGAAAATAGTGGACTCAAAAGGCAATGAGCAAAAACAACAAATATAAGCTCTTCCCACTTCTCAACCCCTGCTGAGATCACAGGTTCCCTGGAGCCTTGCCAGCCAGTGAGTCCAGGATCCAACCTCAGAGTGGCCATGGGAGGGAGGGAAAGCTGTTTTCTGTAAGGAAATTTCATTGGCTTTGTGGATTGAAAAACAATGTATTCCTGGGAGGCCTGTTTCTTTAGTTCTGCTTTTACTATGCCTGGATAGTCTTGCTTTGTTTGTTTTTGTTTATTTTTGCTATCATTTTCTGTTTGTTGTCTCTTGATTACAAGTACTTATTTTATTTCCAACTTGATGCCATAATAAGAGAAAATATAATCATTAAGCTTTTCAAAATTTCACTTCCATCTGCAAACAGACATACTGAGTATGAATATATAGATCATTGGCTTCATTCATTACAAAGATTCAAATGTTTTTTGGGTGTGGATGATATTGTGAAATTTTCAAATGTTATTTTACTTTATTGAAAAGCTGGCTCTGGAGATGGAACTTGTCATGCCCAAACATCCCCAAGTATATTTGTGTCAATGTTTCCTCCAAGCTACTGTATTTGGGAAGGCTGAACTTCTGTCAGAAAGGAGAATAAGTCAAGGCCAAAAACACATTATATGTGTTTGAGAATGCCTAGGAGGTAAATTATTTCTAATAGAGGTCAGTATTGTTTATCTCATGGTATTTAAATTTTATTATTATTATTATTATTATTATTATTATTATTATTATTATTTTCTTTATTTATATTTCAAATGTTATCCCAAAAGTTCCCTATACCACCCTGCCCCTGCTCCCCTACCCACCCACTCCCACTACTTTGCCCTGTCCCTCCCCTATGCTAGGTCATATAAAGTTTG
>NC_034597.1:40767972-40771847 GCF_900095145.1 Mus pahari
TTTTTGTGTTAATTCATTAATTGAACCTTTAAGTTTTTGTATTTCCTGCACATATACTACAACTTCTTGGGGGCCTTTGGCAAGTTCACTCCTTAGCTGGTTTATTGTAGCCTCTGAATTAGCATGTTCTGATTGTAACTTTTTGCATTCATCTTTGAGTTTTTCAGATTCTCTCTCAGGTTCCAAAGTTATGTTATCCATTAGTGTTTGAACTTGGACCGGTTCTTTCTTTAGTACAGCAACATCTTCTATACCAGGTCTCTGAAGCAGTTCAGTTTTCAGATCTTGAATTCCAGTTGTCTGTTTGTTTAATTCTGTCAAATGTGTCACTTTTTGTTCAGCAGATGCTCAGAGACTCTTTTCTTCATCATACTTTGACTTTATATCTTCAATTTAGTAGCAAGTTGGGCTGCTTTCTGTTCAAACAGTGCTCCAGGATGGTTCTGGATGAGATGGAGATCCTTTCAGGGAAGATCACTTCAAATTCGATAACAAGGTCTCCATGTTTCTCAGGTGTTTTGGGGAGAGGGAGGCCTTCTCCAGGAACTTTCTGCTGCATGCCAGGCCTGATGACATCTTTGAATACAACAGGGATGGTCCTGCCATCCAGAGTAGGGACATTCACAGTGCAACCACAGAGAGCCTCCCGAAGGATAATCCTGGCTGGGTAAATGACATCAGAGCCATCNCTCTTGAAGATATTGTGTGGTTTGTCCTTTAAAACAAAGACAATGTGTGCCGGAATGTTGTTCAAGGTCTGGTCCCCTTCCTTGGGAAAGGTGATTTTGGTCCCTCCTTTCCAGACCCTCTTCACTTCGATGGTCAGGATCTTATCTTCATTTCGAATGTTCTTTCCATCCGGGTTCAGCCGCTTGTGGGAGATTTTCATCTTCTTGGTACAACTGCTGTAGATCTCTTCAAGGGAGACCCGAAGGTCGTGGGTGACTGGGGGATCTTGCTTCTTCTGGGTGGGCTCTTGAGAAGGCAGGAACGTCCAAAGTTCACATTGGTAAAGCCACTCATACCCATTGGAAAGTTAAATGGGTCACCGATGTCCATGCCTTCTTCCCCGTTGCGCTGCCCAAAAAAGGTATCTAAGGGGTTTCTGCCACCGAAGAACTCAGCAAACATGGCATGGGGGTCTCCATGGAATGTGTAGCTGAAAGAGGTACCATTAGCGCCACCACTGCTCCCATCACTGGGGCCACCACCCTTCAGGCCTTCCTCTCCATAGCGGTCGAAAATCTCGCTCTTGGGCGGGTCGCTGACCACCAGGATGTAGGCCTCAGCGATCTCCTTGAACTTCTCCGGCTCCAGGCTCCTTGTTCTTGTCCTGGTGGCTGTTAGGCTGGCTTGATCTCCTTGTCGGTTGCGCTGCGGGCCAGGCCCAGCTTCTGATAGTAGTCCTTGCCCATGGCCTCCGCTGCCCAGCTGTCGCTGCCTCCGGAGCGGTTCCTTTGCCTGGCTGCTGGAAGAGCTGCTCTGGCCCAAAGAGCCCACGGCCCCGCCCCCAAACGCGAAGTTCTCGACAGGAACTTCCAACTGATCGAGCACCTCCAGGCACTGGCGGCCTCCCAGCATCAGGCCCCTGCCCTGGCCCCGTACAATCCCGGAGCCCTGCGGCGCCTGCCCCGGCCCATGGGGTGAAGAACGCCGGTCGGAGCACAGTTCCTGAGGTTGGGACCGGGCGAGCGGTCGCAGCGACACCTCTGGGTCTGACCGCCCCAACAGCAAGACCCCGAAGCCAAGGTTCACTCAGTTCCAGCTCCCGCAGGGAGCAGTGGCAAGCCCGCCCACAATGGCAAAGGCGAAGCTGTAGGCACTCCCCCGGTGGATGACAGGGAAGAGAAGCTAGCCCTGTACCTGGCCTAGGTGGAGAGGCAGGACAAGTACCTGAGGCAGAGAAACAATAGCGATTCCACATCATCCACATACTGGCCACCATTTGTCACTGCCTTCTCCAACCAGCAGAAAAGAAGCGACTAAACCGATGTCCTTCTCAAAGCAGTTTATTCAGGAACATAACTATATGCACTAAAACGATCCCCCCCCTTTTCCCTTTGGTCTCTCTCAGCCATCCCCTTTTATACCCTCTAGTCCACTCCCCATCACCCCATTCCACGTAGGCATAGTTCATTGGCTCAGGACTACATTTGTGCATCTGTGCAGTGAGTTTAACGAACATGGCTATCTTGAGGAATATGAGGATGTCAGTTGGTAGCCATTAGACTTGGCAGCAGTCACAGGCACAATCTAGGGGCCGCAGCCAAACTGGCTCCTCACATAAGATGAAAGGATGGACTATCCAGAGACTACCCCATCCAGGAATCCATCCCATCATCAGCCACCAAACCTAGACACTAATGCACAGGCCAGCAGGATTCTGCATATGTAGCAGAAGATGACCTAATCGGCCATCACTGGGAAGAGAGGCCCCTTAGTCTTGCAAACTTTATATGACCCAGCACCAGGGAACGTCTGGGCCAAGTAGTGGGAGTGGGTGGGTAGGGGAGCAGGGGCGAGGAAGGGGGGGGTATAGGGAACTTTCAGGACAGCATTTGAAATGTAAATAAAGAAAATAATAATAAAAATAAATAAAAAATAATGTCATTCCTACTGCAATTATCAATGTAAAACTTGTATTGTGACAAAGGAGTCTTTGCAGAATGCATTTTTTGTTAGTAAACCTAACAAGTTCAACTAGTTGTCCAAATAATTTTTATGTGAACAATAAAATGATGGGAGTAAAGTATAGACATATCTATGGACGAATCAATCTGATATAAAAGGTCAATCCCTGTAAAAGGCAAGTGTTCAGATACCTATCTCATCTGATCATAGATCAAGAAATGGCATCAGCAGTAACAAGGGCAGATAAACTTTACCTAAGGTGAACCTAATGCACTTGACACATTTACAGTCTCAATCATGCATCCTCTTGTTTTCCATGAACATGTTGTTTGTGTGCATCTGGAGAATAAAGAAAATCAGCCAACTGAAAACTGTTTTCTTCTTTTGGTTGTCTACTCTTTGGAGGACAACTGATGGGATAACGAATATTCAAAACAGTGCTGATGTGTATACCTGTCTTCATCTGTCACTAATTCTATCTGATTTCCCAAAGTTATTCTAGATTACCTAATAATGTAAACTTGCAATATCATTTTCTGTTTTCTATGAATTCCTAATAACTTTTTATCATTATAGTTCTATATCCAAAGATAAATGTTAATAGGTACATATACCATTAAGAAGTTATTCTACCCATGCATTTCTGATCACTCTGTGTGAAGCTTCAAAATAGCAATAGCTCATTTATTACCATTCATAAAGAAATACAAAATTTCTTTTGCATGGTCAAAATTAAATTACTTCACTTTTTCCCAAATGCCTATGGCAATCCTTCCATGGGCTCCAAAGTCTAAATGGAGAAAAGGGTTGTATTTGTAACGTTATATTATGTGTTTCAGAAATACTTGTACATATAACTTGATGGTCTCTTGAACTTACCTCAGCCAAATTGGTGTAGAATTATACAAATGATGATTTCTTATATTTGTTGATAGAAATTATGAGTTTCTAAATAATGGGTAGTTCTATTTAATAAGCTATGACAAGTACAATTGGCCCTTATAAAGCTTCAATAACATCTAAGGATCTGTTTTCTCATGCAGTATTATGGCCTTTCTTAGGATATGTAAGAATCTGCTCCAGGAACTGATTTTATTCATAGTGTCTTTGTATTTCCCAAGAAATCTATTTATATTCTTAACTATTGTGATTGATCTCCATTTAATTAGATTCCTTTGTATAAAAAACACGTCCAACCCAACAAGACCTCATCTGGGCATGTACCCAGAAGATCTTCCAACTGG
>NC_034597.1:40772467-40773749 GCF_900095145.1 Mus pahari
CTGAAGGGGGCTGCAACCCTGTAGGTGGAACAACAATATGAACTAACCAGTACCCCCTGAGTTTGTGTCTCTAGCTGCATATGTAGCAGAAGATGGACTAATTGAACATCACTGGGAATAGAGGCCCCTTGGTCTTGCAAACTTTATATGACCCAGCACAAGGCAAGGCCTGGGCCAAGTAGTGGGAGTGGGTGGGTAGTGGAGCAGAGGTGGGGGGGGGGTATAGGAAACTTTCAGGATAGCATTTGAAATGTTAATAAAGAAAATAATAATAAAAAACTGAAAAAAAGCAAAATTATGTAAGTACATATTAAGTTTCAGTCAGCACATGGTGCTCTGAAAAAGCTGTTTTATGTATAATGAACATAGAACTAGAAAAGCAACAATTTTCTTCTCTTTTAAATTCTTTTTATAAAATGCATTCCTTTTATTAAAAAGAATAAATTTACTTGATAGATTGAATATAAACTTTATTTTCAAACCTTACAAGGCACAATGTATTTACAGTTCAATAAATGCCATAGTTGCATTCATATGAAAGACAAATTTTTATTTTAAAACCATCTTAATTTTTAAAATAAAAATAGAAGAGCAAAGAATAACATTAACTGGAATAACAGTAAATGACATGAACTGTGTTCAGCTTATTAACATTGTTGTTACATTTAAATTGCTCCACATGTTAAATTACTACATTGAGAAATGAAAGGAATTCCAATTTGGAAGTATATTAGAGGGGTGACAAAAATGCTGTCAATATTGTAACTTCACATTTTTTTTCTATTTTACAGAAAAAGAACATTTCTTATCAGTTCAGAAACCTGCCTAGGTTTCAAATAACGACCCCTCAGCTTTGACATAGCTGCTTTCATCTCTTTGTTTCTAAGAGTGTAGATAAGTGGGTTTAAAATGGGTGTGACACTGGTATAGAACACAGCAAGGGCTTTGTCAACTGAAGAGCCATTTAAGGGACATGCATAGATGAAAATGCATGGTCCAAAGAAAAGCACAACTACAATAATGTGAGCAGTTAGGGTGGATCGGGCCTTGGCCATGCTAGCAGAGGAGCGATTCCTAACAGTAATGAGAACCACAGTGTAGGAGATGACCAAGAAAACAAATGTACACACGATGAGAACTCCACTGTTTGCAACTATTAGTAAGCTAACAACATAAGTGTCTGTGCAAGCTAGCTTGGTCACCAGTGGGAGATCACAGAAAAAACTGTCCACCTGGTTAGGACCACAAAATGGCAAGTTAACAGTGAATGCCAACTGGCTCA
>NC_034597.1:40776777-40782269 GCF_900095145.1 Mus pahari
AATTTCCCTACTTTAAATACACAAAGCACTAACTCTTTCAAGGACCAGTTCTTGTCACTGTTATACAACACTTAGATTAATACCTGCTTCCAAAACGATTAAAGACCTGTATTGTTTATCTTTTGATCATTCAGAGGCATTGGTAAATCAATTACCTTCTTTGTCTTGAACATTATATTTTGGATGAAAAGTGTTTACACTTTAACTGCATTAAATTAACACTGTATGAATGAAAGTGGACAATGCTGTGTCAGAATCATAACTTTGTCATTGGACGTCTGTGGCATACTGCCTGGGTGTTTTAACCTGTTAGAGATCATCATCCTTACATATTAAATAGTTATTAGATTATCCTAAAACCAGCAAAAAATGCCTCACATATTAAATAGTTATAAAGAGAAAAAGTTAAAAATAAAATCCACCAAAATGCCTCTCAGTTGATTATTTAGGTAAGTGAGAACTCCAGGATTTCTTAGAATTTATTAGTCAGAAGATTGTGTGCTCTATTAAGTACATTTATTCTAACTTAATTTTAATCATTATTTAATAATTTTACATTTTATGTCATAACTCATACTAAAATGAGTTTCTAATTAGATGCGCTTAAAAAACTGAATTTTAGTTTTTACAATATTTAAATAAAAATTCATCTCTACAAATGTGGATGTGCACAGTGATCTTCAGGTCCCTAATTTTTGGAATTTTAATATATAAGTGTCTCTAATACTTTTTATTCATCTATTAGGACTCATAAATGAAGTGAAGAAGAATATGTAGTCTACAAAACTCATGATCCCTTCTGTTTCATAGATGCATTTTTCCCCACTTTTTAATCATTTTTGTCCTTTAGTTTCCAATGCAATACCTATCAGGTACATCATATCATGTTACTTGACACATATTGATACATTATCTTTGATGGTATAAATAAACACGAATATTTTGTTTGCCTAACACTAAATGGAATGTGTAGTTATATTATAGTCTGCTCTATTCATTAACAATGGGAAATAATGTAGTTATTATACATTACTGTAGAGATAACATAAACTTAAAAAAAAAAAACAAAACAAGAAATTGGGTTAGTGTCTATACCTAGAAGGGATTGCTTTCAAGTAGATGAAATAAACCTTCGTGTGGAGTTCTAAGGAGCTAAGGGAGAACTTGGATAGTCAAGAACCTGAAATAGGAGAAAAGATAATTATAAAGAAGTCTAAAAATAAATATTCTGTAAGAGAATAGCAAGAAAGTTAAACTGTATATATTTGTTTCTTCTGCTCAAAATCATTACTTATATGGACACAAGTAATATTAAGAATCCCCCAGAAATTTAAAACTATGATATTACATTAAGATACACATTTCAGGTAATGTTTCTTGGTCTACATTAAATCTGTAAGTGTATACTTTTATTCATATGTCATAAGATTATCTCTTGTGACTTCCTATAGATCTAGAGAACATCACTCCACTCCTTAGTTTTATAAGCACCAGAGAAGAACAACAGTTTTATACATGAGACAATGAATAGGTGATAAAGGCAGGATACTCATAACTTCAGTGTTTACCTTTAACACATCAGTTACCCAGGCAGACAGACTGATGGATAAATGTAAAGGTAGATAGATAGATGAATATATAGATAAATAAACATATAGATGAGAGATACTTGATCGATCGATTGATCGATACATACATACATACATACATATAGACATACATATGCACAAAGATACATAGATACATAGATAAGTGATAGATGAAAAAAGAAAGAATCAAAGAAAGAAAGGAAGGTAGGAAGAACCAAATCCTGACTAATACAACCAGTTTCATTATTTCTGGTGCCACAGTCATGTTTTTGATTCATTTGAACTTAGGCTTTGGGGCATGGTGATAAATATCGATCTCATTTCCCTCTTCTTCATGGAGATAATAGGTATCCCAGTAACATTTGTTGAAGATGATGTATTTTACCTAGTTTATAATGTTGGAATCATGGCCAAATATTAGATAATTGTAGTTAAGCAAATTTATGTTTGAGTCTTCAATCTTAATCAAGATTGTTTTGTGCCAATACCTTATTGACTTTATTATTATGGCTTTCAAATATAACTTGGTTCTAGAATGGTAATCCCTCCAGCATAGTACTTTTTGCTTGGGATCATTTTTGCTATCAAAAGCCCTTTGGTAGTACCACAAGAATTTTAGGATTACTTACCCAATTTTTGTCAAGGTTGAGATAGTATTTTGAATTGAGTTGCATAAATGGCTTTTAATAAAATGGTCATTTCCACAATATTGATTCTAACAAACCATGAACATGGATGCCTATAATTTCTGGTGTCTTTAAATATCTCTTTCTTTGAGATTGGTTGAAAAAGTGACAAGTGAGAACATGCCAGGTGGATCAAGCCAGTAAGCAGCAGTCCTCTCAGGTCTCTGCTTCACTTCTTGCTTTGAGTTCTTGTCATGACCTCTCTGAATGATGTCCTATTACTGAGAAGCACAACCTAAACAAAAACCGTTCAAGTTCTTTTTCATTAGACTGTTTTACTTCAGCAACAACAAAATACAGAGTATGACTTTGTTTATATTCTTAGCTCTTTGGTCAGGGAAAAACTAGTGTTTTGCTAAGTTAATAAAGTTTAACATATTTCACCTGTTTGTCACAGAGGGAAAAGAAATGACTATGAAAATGTCTGTTCTTAGGTTAAGGACATGTACCATATCAAAAATTTCAAAATCACATTGATACAAAATTAGAAGTTTTACCTATATTGGCTGGCATTTGTAGTGCTAGAAAGTAGTATACACACTACCAGAGGAAAGCAATTATAAGTCTCATTCATATGCCAGCCCTTGATCAACATCTCTGACATGCTAGCAGTATTTATTTATTGGAGGAAAAAAATGGCATGAATATTAATGAATATTTAAACCACTATGTACAATGGGACTTGAGACAGTCATGTGAATCCCATATCTAACACTGCTAATGAATCTCAAAAACTGACCAAGAAAAAAAAAATATTATTCTACTAAATCTTACCTTGAGATTTGCTAAGCCAAAACTTCCATAGGCATTCCACTAGCCATAGAGTCTTTTGATTCTGGAAGGTACTTAATGAGTTTAATGGTATCCCTCCTATTTGTCTGGATTGTTGGCTTAATCAGCAACCTTAAACAGTCACCTCCTAGTGACTTGGTTTGAACTTTGTTTTCACCAAGTTTCTGTATTCACTGTGGGGATTCAAATTATCTATGACCAAAGTCAGGCCCTTAGATTTTTTACAGTGTAGTCCAAACAATTTCCTTTTGGGAGATCTAAAGTCACTCAAAGTTGTTGTGTTCTCAGTCCCAGTCTAGCATCAATATATAATAGAAAAGGGCTACTTATGTCCTAAACTTGGAAATTTCTACTTCAGTATCTAAAGTGATCTAGAGAAGTTCATAGAATGGGATGGAAGCTCCTCCCCCATAAAATTATCAGCTCATATTATTCCCTCTTATTCCTACCAGTTAACTCCCACTTGCAAGTTTACCTATATATCAAACGTCTCCCACCACCATGGGCTCTTCTGTATAGAAAATGAATAATGTAGTAATGATAAGGTTTCATCTGGAACAGACTGAAACAATGGAAAAATAGTAGACTCAAAAGTCAATGAGCAAAAACTACAAATATAAGCTCTTAATACTTCTCAATCCCTGCTGAGTTCACAGGTTCCCTGGAGCCTTACCAGCCAGTGTGTCCAGGATCCAAGCTCAGAGTGGCCATGGGAGGGAGGGAAAGCTGTTCTGTGTAAGGAAATCCCACTGGCTTTGTGGGTTGAAAAAGAAATTATTCTTGGGAGGCCTGTGCCTCAGGTTCTGCCTTTACTATGCCTTGATAGTCATGCTTTGTTTGTTTTTGTTTATGTTTGCTATCATTTTCTGTTTGTTGTCTCTAGATTACAAGTACTTATTTTATTTCCAACTTGATGTCATAATAAAAGAAAACATAATTATGAAGCTTTTCAAAATTTTACCACTATCTGCAAACAGACAAACTGATTATGAATATATAGATCATTGGCTTTAGTCATTACAAAGATTTAAAAGACATTATATGTGTTTGAGAATGCCTAAGAGGTAAATTATTTCTAATAGACGTCAGTATTGTTTATCTCATGGTATTTAAATTTTTTATGGAGTGAAACTGTTAAAATAACGAAATATAACTACTGATTTGTAGCTTTCTGAATACTAGTCCTACTCCTTAGTTTTGCTCAAAAAATCTTAAAATTTAATTTAATTTTTAAAAATTTCATTCAATTTCTTAAATTATTCATTTTTCATCCTGTTCATTGTCACCTCCCAATCAACCCCTACAAAAATCAGAGTACCATTAATAATGTTAGGTATTGGTGCTTGCCTATGGGATGGCCCTCAATTTGGGTCAGTTATTGGTTTGCTATTCCCCTATTCTCTGCTCCATCCCCAATGCCTGCACGTATAGTTGCAGGATAAAATTCAGGTTGAAACTTTTGTGGGCAGAGTGATGTCTCTATCATTTTACTTGGGTTCCTGCCTGACTACAGGAGGTGGCCACTTCATGTTCCCTATACCCAATGTAGTGAGTCAGAGCCAAGGTCACTCCCAATGATTCTTGGATATATTCCTTATTCTAGGTCTCTATCTCATCCTGAAGATGCTTCCCACCTTTCTCCCCTGTCATTGCAGGTTTCCATTTATTTTCATGGCTATCTAGCCATCTCTCCTGTCCTTTATCACACCTGATCCTAAACCCCCAATTACCCCTTCCCATGCCAATCTCTCCCTGTTCCCTCTGTCCATCTTCCTCTTCTCACTACTTTATTCCCTCTTCAACATGGAATTCAAGCTTCCTCACTAGAGGCTTTTTTTGTTTAGCATATTTGTGTCTGTGGAATGTAACATGGTATCTGTATTTCATGGGTAATATCCATTTTTAATTGAATACATACTATGCATATCCTTTTGGGACTGGGTTACCTCACACAGGATGTTATTCTCAAGTTTCATCCATTTGTCTGGAAATTTCATGATGTTTTCCTTTTTGATAGCTGAATAGTATTCCATTGTGTAGATGTACCACATTTTCCTTTCTATTCTTCAGTTGTGAGATATCAAGGCTGTTTCCAGTTTCTGGTTCTTGTGAATAAAGCTGATATGAGAATAGTTGAACAAGTGTCTTTGTGGGATGTTGGAGCACCTTTTAAGTAGACAGACAAGATTGGTATAGCTGGGTCTTAAGGTAGAAAAAAAATCCTAGTTTTCTGAGAAATGGCCAAATTGATTTTCAAAGTGTTTGTATAATTTTGCACTCCCACCAGCAATGAAGGAGTGTTCTTCGTGCTCCACATCCTTACCAGTATTAGCTGTCTCTATAGTTTTTTCACTTAGTCATTCTGATGGGTATAAGATACCTCAGAGATATTTTGATTTGCATTTCACTGATGGAAAAGGACTTT
>NC_034597.1:40783379-40786612 GCF_900095145.1 Mus pahari
AATGCTGCTCTATTTGTCTCATATTATTTGAACCTTGAAAATACACAATTTTCTTTTAAAGTTACATGAATGCCAGGCCTTAAATTTCATTTCCCTTCAATTACATGCTGTGGACCTAGACTGGGCAGATATACCACTATACTACCATCTTCCAAAGCTCATGAGACCCCTTAGAACTTGTGTCTCCAGTTGATATGCTGCTGCTCTGCTTGTCTTCTTCTTCAACCTCTGCATCCTCTCCCTCTTCCATTTTCTCCTTCCTCTCCTTCCCTTCTGCTCCACCTTCCCTTCTGGATATTATATATATGGTTGCTATGAACATAGTGGAGCATATGACCTTTTATATGTTGGAGCATGCTTTGGGTATATGCCCAGAAATGGTATAAATGGGTCTTCAGGTAATACTATGTCCAACTTTCTGAGGAGCCACCAGACTGATTTCCAGAGTGGTTTAATAGCTTGCAAACCCACCAACAATGGAAGTGTTTCTCTTTCTCCATATTCTTGCTAGCATCAGCTATCCTGAGTTTTGATCTTAGCCATTCTGACTTGTGTATGGTGGAATCTCAGGGTTATTTGGATTTGTATTTCCATGATGACTAAGGATGTTGAACATTTCTTTAGGTGCTTCTAGGCCATTTAGTATTCCTCAGTTGAGAATTCTTTTTTGCATCTGACCCCATTGTTTAATGGTGTAGTTTGATTCTCTGGAATCTAACTGTTTTTATTTTAATTAGAATTTTCCTTTATTTACATTTCAAATATTATCCCCTTTCCTAGTTTCCCCTCAGAAAATCCTCTTTCCTCTCCCATTCCCCCTGCTCCCCAACCCACACACCCCTGCTTCTTGGCACAGGCATTCCCATATACTGAGGCATAAAACCTTCACAGGACTAAAAGCCTCTCCTCCCATAGATAACCAACTAGGCCAACCTCAGCTGCTTATGGAGCTATAGCCCTGACTCTCTCTATGTCTTTTTCTTTGATTGGTGGTTTAGTCCCAGGGAGCTCTAGGGTTATGGGATAGTTCATACTTTTGTTCCTCATAGGGGGCTGCAAAACCCTTCAGATCCTTGGGTATTTTCTCTAGCTCCTTCATTGAGAACACTGTGCTCTGTCTAATGGATGACTGTGAGAATCCACTTCTGTGTTAGCCAGGCACTGGCAGAGCCTCTCAGGAGATAGCTATATCAGTCTCCTATCAGCAATTGTTGCCATCTGAAATAATCTGAGTTTGGTGTTTTTTTATGGGATGAACCCAGGTGGGGCAGTTTCTGGATGGTCATTCCTTCAGTCTCTGCTCCAAATTTTGTTTCTGTAACTCCTTCCATGGTTATGTTATTCACTGTTCTAAGAAGGATAGAAGTGTCCACACTTTGGTCTTCCTTCTTCATGAGTTTCATGGGTTATTCAAATTGTATCTTGGTTATTCTGAGCTTCTGGGTTAATATCCACATATCAGTGAGTTCATATCATGCTTTTTCTATGGTGATTGGGTTACCTGATTCATGATGATATCCTCCAGTTTCATCTATTTGTCTAAGTATTCCATGAACTCATTTCTTTAATAGTAGAGTGGTACTCCATTGTGTAAATGTACCATATTTTCTGCATCTATTCCTCTGTTGAAGAATCTCTGTTTTTTTTTCCAGCTTCTGTCTATAAAAATTAAGTCTACTATGAACAATGTAGAGCATGTATCCTTATTACAAGTTGGACCATCTTCTTGGTATATTCCCAAGAGTGATATTGCTGGATCTTCCAGTAGATCTATGTCTAATTCTCTGAAGAACTGCCAAACTGATTTCTAGAGTGGTTGAACCTGCTTGCAGTCCCACTAGCAATGGAAGAGTGTTCCTCTTTCTCTACATTCTCACCAGCATCTGCTGTCACCTGAATTTTTGACCTTAGCCATTCTGACTTTTGTGAGTTGGAATCTCAGGGTTGTTTTGATTTGCATTTCCCTGATGATTAAAGATGTTTAACATTTTTTTGTGCTTCTCAACCATTTGGTATTCCTCAGTTGAGAATTCTTTTTTAGCTCTGTACTCCATTTTTAATAGGGTTATTTGGTATTCTGGAGTCCAAGTTCTTGAGTTATTTGTATATATTGGATATTAACCCCCTATCAGTTTTAGTATTGGTAAAGATCTTTTCCAAATGCCAGGCAGCAATTCTTATAATTCCATGTTCTTGGATTTCTAAGAAGATTTGTCTTTAACCAATATAAGTTATCCTAAGCTCCTGGGTGTGCTAGGGTGCCTGCAGCATGGAGAGTACACTGGGGACTGTGGGACTGTCCACCTAGTTTGTGCCTAAGGTTGCCTAGGGTTGGAAACAACCTGACTGAACCCCAGCCACTCTTTGGGTGGGTTTCCTGTGTTCATGTTCCTGCTGGCACAGGCCCCTCCCAGCTGTTTGGAACAGATGTTTTGTTCCACTCACAAGTGATTCTAAGAACGTGGGTGTGCTAGGGCACCTGCTGCATGCAGAATCCTCTGGGGATGTTGGGACCCCCTCCCCCTGAGTTCATGTCCAAGGTGGCCAGGGCTGGTGCCAACCAGAACTGACAACTTTAATCTTTTTGCTTTTAACTTTTGGAAAAAGATTGGCTGCCTTCACACAGGATCACTTCATCCAGCTCAGCTATTCATCATGGTAGTTATTCATCATTATAGAGAAATGCATTGAGTATATATTCATATGTCCTTAATGGCTTTGGTCTAAATGAGAAAGAGTTTCCTTTTGAAGGCTGGTAGCCAGAGATGGATAGGAGGGTTTTTGAGCTCATATTGACCTAAGAATCAAACATCAAGAGTTATGTTTTTCATCCATGACAGGTAATAAGGAGTAATATAGACAACGACCTATAACAATCATGGTCACCTAGCCACTCTACTCCCTAGACAGGATTATGGAAAGCAAGTAAATCTTGTGCCCTTATCCAGCTCATCTTTATTAAGTTAAAAAAAGAGGAATTATGCCCTTTGCCTATCCTTGAGTAGGCTAAACAAACCCATGATACAACCTAGCTGGAGTTGCCTGGCTTCAACACATATGCAATTTCCTACAGGAGCTTTGAGAAGTTGACTGCCTGTTGAGCTTGCTTCTCAACTCAATAGAGCTGAAACAAAGAATCAGTCTGTGGGGTCTCCCTATATAAACACAGTGATGAATATTAAACCTTGAACCTTGATCAGAAACTTTGTCTTGGCTTCATTCTTTTCTTATAC
>NC_034597.1:40787169-40817401 GCF_900095145.1 Mus pahari
AGGAGGAGGAGGAGGAGGAGGAGGAGGAGGAGGAGGAGGATGCACTTCCCTTCAAAATATATACCTTGTAGTATTGCTCTCCCTGCCTTTGCCTGAGGGAATTGATCATTTATTGCCCAATCAATAGTGACATTTCCTAAAGGAGCTAATAGTCACAACAATATTATTGTACATCATGTCCTCTATGCCTCTATCCAGACTAAAGGCTAAGCAGGATCTAAGAGGGGAGATGGAAAGCCTAACCCATGAGAATGTACAGTACACCAATAAAGTGTTAAATGAACTTACTAATTAATTAAAGTAGAAGTATGGGGAATATCTGTGGGAATGAATTGTAAGGGTGTCAGATCATGGTAGAAAGAATATAAAACTGAATCAGTGTAAGATTATATGTAAAGGTTCACTGAATGAAGACTCTATGTTTCATATGGAATCTTGCTCAGTTAAAAGTGTAACTTTATATTTATATTAAGTGTCAAAGTATATTTAGTAGATTGGTGGAAGCATTTGTCAAGATGTGATATACTGAAAAGGATCAGGAGATGTCTCATATCTCTTGGCTTAGTATTGATAAAGGGATTTTAAACCTTAGAGAAATATCAATTCCAGGGAGGATTTGACATATAAAACTAATTGTTGTGAGGTGAGAAAACACCTTCATTACTAAAAGTATAATTCAAGAAAAATTGTTTTGAGGGGCACCAGCACATTAGAAGAGCTTCATTGTTTCTCTAGTTTCAGGATTAGGGTTGAAGTTAATGCTACTTAGTTGAATGAACTAAATACATTGTAAGTTTAGTTTTCTGCCAGAGTAAGAACTGGGAGGTGGCAGTATGGAAAGAATGAAGGCAAGACAAGGGTAATTATCATAAGTGGCGTGAGCAGAGCGATGTCCACAATGGTCCTAGAAGTAATGGGTAGCACTGATCATGTGATTTCTATGGTGACATGATTCCTATGGACTTTGCTACTGACTAGTCAGTTGTCATGTTTCTAGGAATAAAATAAATTAAGAAGCTCACTAAATTTTTGATTGATCTGTATAAGGAGAAACATTCTCAGAAATAAATGAAAAATTTCACTGAATCATGGTATGAGGGAATATGGGCCCATGAACTGAGTCCCAAACTTGGGCCAGTTTTCAGACTCAGAGCCCCTTGAATGAAATAATGGACACATTAGACTGAGGAAGGATCTTGTTAAAATATACTAATTTTATTGTTATCCTTTCTACAACCCTTTATTAGAGAGACCTAAATGATTTACAAATGTAACTGTTGAGATCCAAGGTAGATCCAAGGCTTTCCCTGAGACTCAGATACATGGAAAAGGGTCATCATTCCTTGAACCAGGAACATGCTTGAAAAAGCCTTGGGAAGAGTTTGTGACTTGATCCTGAGAACTCATCTCTTCTTATCCTAAGGTACTATAGTTATTAGTCCTAAAGTCACTCTGTACTTTATTTTTGAAACACTTGATATTTTGTGTTCACCTCATACAACATTACTTAATTAGCTTCTTGTGGACTTCATACCATTTACCTCCTAAAAACTATATGTAAGATGTTGCACATCTTAATAAACTTCCTTGCTATGACTCATCATCTTGTTATAGAAATCCTGGTCCTAGTTCTCCTAATTTATTTTTGTCCTCTTCCCTTTCGTCCTCATTAAGATGCTGTAACTTGAAAAAAACCTGCTGGTCAAGCTTGGTAACTGTACATTTGGAGGAAGGAAATAACTGGACTCTTTAGGATATATTTGATATTGATTCTGAATTGACACTGACTAAATTAGGGCCCAAAAGCATTGTGGCCCTCTAGAAAAAGTATGCAATTATGGAAGTCAGTTGATTAGTGAAGTTTTGACTGAAGTAAAATTTACATTATGTCCAGTGGATCCACAATTTAACCTGTTTCTCCCAATTACAGAATGCATATTTGTGTTAGATATTCTTAGACCTCATTTGAATTCACAGATTTGTTTCCTGGCATTTGTAAAACATACTACTGTTATTGGAAAGGCCAATTGGAAGGTAGAGGCCAGGGTAAATAGTGACCTAAACCAACATTGCATATTTTGAGGAATTGAGGATATTAGTGCCATTTTCGAGGACTTGAAAGACACAAGGATGTTGGTTTTCACCACAACTCTCTTCAACTTTTCTATCTGTCCTGTCATAAAAATTAAACTTTACCATCACAAGATTATTCAATTTTGAATCTGATTGCATCTGCTATACATGATGTGTATCCTTACTTGATCAAATTAATATTTCTCGTGGTATATGCTATGCAGGGCTCTTTTCCTAATACCTTGTCCATCAGGACATCTCAAAGCAATTTGGTTCCACTTGGCATGGCCAGCAGTATACATTCACGGTTTTATCCAAGGACAGATTTATTCTCAATTCATGTGTTATAACTTAGTTTGAAGGAAATTTAACTTCTGTCTCTTCCCCCAAACATAAAACAGGACCATTATACTGATAGAATTATGCAGATTTAGTCAAGTGAGCCAGAATTAGAAGTTGATATGGATTTGTAACACTTAGAACTGTATTTGAGCTTGTAATGTACACCAGAGGATGGAAAAGAAATCCAAAGGAAGTTTAAAGATCCTATACTTCAGTGAAAATTTTAGGAGTCCAGTGTTTGGTGGCAAGTAGAGATATTCCTTCTAAGGTGAAGAATAAGTTTCACAGCTGCCTGTTCAACCATTAAGAAAAAAGCACTTTTAGTGAGACCTACTTGGTTTTGGGAGTCAGCATATTATGCCTTTTTATGTGTTACTCTAACATACACCAAGTCACTTGGAAAGCTTCTGCCTGTGAAGAGAGAATAGGAAAATGTTCTTCAACAGGTCTAGCCCAATGTGAAGGTTCCTCTATCAGTCCAACCTTATAATTCTGTAGACCTGACAATATTTGAGGTGTCAGTATTATAGAGAAAAGCTATTTGGAGTCCTTGGAAGATCCTCCATATGCAAATCACAGAGGAGAACTTTTGAATACAGGAGTTAGCCTCTTCTACTATCTGGAGTTAACTAGATAGTCAATCAATAAAACCTATTCTTATGGAAGAGGTCACAGGTACTTTGAACCAGACATGTATTTTAAAATGGAGTTTCAGTGTAGTCACACCTTAAGCTATATTGTAATAATTATCATGAGAAACCTATTTTTTCATTGATAGACATCTCTTGTCCTGCTAATGGACATTAATGAAAACTTAACATTTGATAATAGGCTACAAATTTACCATGAGCTTCCCATCACGACCTCGGTATTAACTGACTTATGAAGTCATAAATTAGAGTGTGCACAGCACCAAACCATTATGAAATGGAAGTGGTATATACATTCTCTGGACAGAGAAGATTCTGAAGGCACAAGCAAGTTAAAATATGTTTTCCATGTACAAATGTTTCTGTGATTATATTGTCTTTTGTTCCAATACATGCACATATAACTTCATGTGCTGTACTCTCTGATTGTAAGACTGATGAAGAAAAGACTAGAGCATTGTTTACTGTGTTGTTGAGAGTTGTAGAATTATAACAACTTTCTGGAACTGTCCCGAAAGATACTGGTGAAGAGAAAGCTTCATGATGGATGAACTTCAGGTAGTACACATGGTTGTACAATTTCCTTGGAAGGAGAAATGACTAGACATATGATTTCTTGCAAGTTCATGATTTGTAGCCAATGATTTGCTGCTTCCAAAAGCATGATTGGAAATATGGTGAAAAATATATTTTTAGAATCAATATTTTCATAGATCTCTTTGAATGTGCATAAGATTTGAAGATACTTGAGTCCTAACAGATGAATTCCACTGAGGAGAAATTCAATGATAAAGTAGGTAGGATAACCCATTCTATGGACAGTCAACCTCATTTTTTGTCTATTCCTGTTACTTCCCAATGAACAAATTTACATGTTAGCAGAGATGGAGGTTATTCATGGGCTAGATTTCCACTCATCAAAACTATCATAGTTACAACTGTTGGTGAGTGTCAGCTCTATCAACAACAGAGACAACTACTAAGACCCAAAATATGACTTAATTTCCCATGGTGACAAGATAGTAACCTTGAGTCAATTGTCAACATTGAGCCAATTACTTTATAGAAAGGAAAATGCTTTGTCCTTTTGGAAACACTTATTCTAGTTTGGAACTTGCCTTTTCTGCACTAACGCATGTGGCAAAACTCCCATATCTGGAATTACAGACTATTTTATCCAATATTATGATCTTTAAAAAGTAATACTTCTGACCAAGAGAGTTAATTTTCAGCCAGAGAAAATTACTGTGCACGAATGTTTCCACAGTCATACCTAAAATTCTTAGGACTAGGAATCAAGGAATAGGAATAGAAATATTTCCATTAACTTTTGCCACTAGTGACTCATTAGAAAAAAAAGTTTCTTGTTCTAGAGACCTTAGATTCTTATGGTCTAGAAATTATGGCTCCAGACTGTGAACATTCTTGCCAGGAATCATAACAAATATTCCATTGAACTGAAATCTCAGATTGCCTCTTATATTTTGATCATCTAATGGCCCTAATAAAATAGGCTAAGAAGATAATGTTGTTTGGATGTGTGACTGTTCCAAGCTAACAAGGGCAATGGATATGCTTCTGCACAATGGATATGTAAAAGAACCTGCAAATGTTACAGCAGACATAAGAATGGTCTAGATGAGGCAACAGGAAATCCAGCTGACACAACATACTAAAGTGGTATTGGTTTAAAATTCCAGTTTGGCACCAAATAGTTTATTGTCTCTGCAGGAAGAGGAGCATCCTCTCCCACTGATGACAGAAAACTGTAGCCCAGATAAATAACATATACCATATACAGGCAACAAATTTTGGGATAATCACTGCTTCAGTTGTTGGGGACCCATAGGAAGACTAAGCTGTATATCTGCTACATTTGTGGGGAGTGGGGCTACTAGGTCTAGCTTGTGCATACTATTTCATTGGTCATTCATTGTCTGAGAGCTCCAAGGGTCTAGGATAGTTGACTCGGTTGGTCGTTCTGTGGAGTTCCTATCCCCTTTAGGGCCTGTAACGATTCTCCAACTATTCTGCCAGAGTCCCCAAGCTTCATCCATCATTTGGCTGTGGGTCCATCTGCATTAACCTGACTCAGGTGCTTGGTAGAGCCTCTCTGAGGACAGCATTTCTATATTCTGGTCTGCAAGTATTACAGAGTATCATTAATAATGTTAGATAGAGATGTTTGCCCATGGGATTGGTCTCTAGTTGGGTTGGTTATTGGTTGTTCATTCCCTCAATCACTGATCCATCCCCTGCCCATGCATTTCTTTTAGACAGGATACATTTTGGGTCAAAAGTTTTGTGAGTGGGTTAGTGTCCCTATGGCTCTACTGGGATTCCTGCCTGACTATAAGAGGTATCCTCTTCAGGTAACCATCCCCAATGATGTTGAGTCACAACTAAGGTCACCCATTTATTTTTGGATGTCACCCTTATCCCAGGTCTCAGGTATGTCCTTGAGATTTCCCCCATCTCCAAAGTTGTAGATTTCTATCCATACTTATGGCCATCTTGCCATCTTAACTGTTCCCTCTAACACCTGATCCTGACTGACCTCCCACCCCACATTGCACTCCCTATTCACTCTCTCACCCAGTTACCTCCATCCATCTGTTACTAATTTTTATTTCATTTCCCTTCTCAGTAAGATTCAGGAATTCTTGATTGGGCCTTCCTTCTTGTTTAGTGTCTTTGGATCTCTGGAGTACAGAGTGGGTAATCTGTATTTTACAGTTAATATCCAATTATAAGTGAGTACATACCATGCATGTCCTTTTGAGTCTAGGTTACCTCACTTAGGATGATATTCTCAAGATTTATCCTTTTGTCTGCAAGATTCATGATACCTTTGTTTTTAATAGTGGAATAGTATCCCATTGTATAGATATACCATATTTTCTTCATCCATTGTTTAGTTGAAGAGGATCTAGGCTGTTTTCAGTTCCTGGCTGTTAGGAATATGGCAGCTACAAACATAGTTGTGAAAGTGTCCCTGTGGTATAGTACAACATAAGCATATATGTTCAGGAATGTTATATGTAACTATTGAAGTAGAACTCTTTCCCATTTTTGAGAATCTGCCAAATTGATTTCCAAAGTAGTTGTACAATTTTGCACTCCCACCAACAAGGAACGTATTCCCATTGCTTCACATCTATGCTAGCATGTAGTATCACTTGAATTTTTGATCTTAGCTAATCTGATGTGTGTAAGATGTAATCTCACAGTAGTTACATTTTCCTTATGACTAAGGGCTTTGAAATTTTCTTGAAGTGCTTCTCGGTCAGTTGAGATTCTTCTGTTGAGAATTCTCTGCTTATCTCGATACCCCATTTTTTATTGGGTTATTTGTGTTGCTGGTGTCTAACTTCCTGAGTTTTTAAGTTTTGGTATTAGTCTTCTCTGAGATGTAAGGATGGTGAGGATCCCTTTCTAATCTGAAGGCTGCCATTTTGTCCTACTGACAGTATCCTTTGCTTTACAGAAGCTTTGAAGTTTCATGAGGCACCATTTCTCAGTTGTTGATCTTAAAGCTTGGACCATTTGTGTTCTAATCAGAAAGTTTTTCAATGAGTTCATTGCTACTCCCTACTTTCTGTTCTATTAGATTTAGTGTATTCTGTTTTATGTTGAGGTCTTTGAAACACTTGTACTTGAGGTTTATGCAGAGTGATAAATATGTATCTATTTGCATTCTTCTACATCCAGAAATCTAGTTATAACTATTGCTCCATAGTACAGTTTGAGGTCAGGAATGATGATACTTTCAGATGTTCTTTAATTATTCACAACTATTTTAGTTATTGTAGGTATTTGTTCATTTTATTGGTTGCCTAGTTGGTTGTTTTGTTTTTTTCATATGAAGTTGAGAATTGCTCTGACAAGGTATGTTAAGAATTGTGTTGAAATTTTGATGGCAATTGCATTGAATTTGTAAATTGCTTTCATGAAGATGGTCATTTTTACTGTGATTCCTACTGATCCATGAACATGGGAGATCTTTCCATCTTCTGATGTCTTCTTCAATTTCTTTCTTCATGGAGTTGAAGTTGTTGTCCCACAAATCTTTCACTTCTTTGGTTAGAGTTAGACCAAGACATTTTATAATATTTTTCATTACAGTGAAGTGTGTTCTTTCCCTAATTTATATCCCAGCCTATTTATAATTTGTATAAAGGAAGACTACTAATTTCTTAGAGGTATTCTGACATTCAGCTACTTTGCTGAAGTTATTTATTAGCTGTAGAAGTTCTCTTGTAGAATTTGGGGGGCCTCTTATGTTTATAATCATATTATCTGCAAATAGTGATATCTTGAATTCTTCCTTTCTAATTTGTATTACTTTGACCTCCTTTTGTTGTAGTATTCCTCTAGCTAGAATATCAAGTATTATAATGAATAGATAGGGAGAGAATTGCTAGCCTTGTTTTGTGCCTGATTTTAGTGGGATTGCTTTAAGTTTCTCTCCATTATGATAAAAGCATTATGGAGATAAGGGCTGAAAAAAATTAACAAAAAAGAAGCCAGCAGAGCAGCGATCAGAGAGAATAGGCAGGCTTCTCTTACATGCGATAGATTTTTTCCTAACTGCAAGGCAGTCTTCTTCTTACTGATAAGACGACACTCTTTCTTTACAGACTTGAGTTTCTTTAATTTAGCAATAGAAAGGTAGAAGCTTTTTCTTTTTCTATGCAAGAAAAGTTGAAGCTTATTTTTTATATAGAATGACGGAGTTCCTTCTGTGCTGGTGCTTGGGCTTTTGCTTCAGACATACATGTAAGTATGTGTTTGTGTGTGTGCATGTGTGTGTGTGTGTGTATGTGTAAGCATGTAAGTTATTGAGAAAAATGGTGGTTCCCAGCAAGAGTCTATGAAAGAATACATAAATGTATATGTGTTTATCATATTTGCTTTGTAAAAGTTTTTCTTTTTGTGACTGTGACTCTCTTCCCTGTTCAATAAAAGTTAATTGGTTTGAGCCTCCCTCCTGCCTAGACAGCAAGAGCAGCAAGGCTTCTGGGAAGAGACAAAGGGAGAGCAGGCGATGAATTGCTGTTCAGCTTCTGGTTTCAGAGTAACTTAGTATCAAGACAGGTAAATCTTAGGTAAAGGTTATTATAGAAAGCAACCTTACCCCTTTGCAAAACCAAGTCTTGTCCACACTAACTTCCTTCCTCCTTGCTGCCTTCCAGAGAGGACCTAACCTTGGTCTTATCTCCTGTTAATACTTTGCCCTGATTACTCATATATTACCAAAGTGTAATCAACTGTATTCCTAAGAATTGTACCAATGACTATTGTATCCCCTGATCACCTAGCCAAATATGTGAGTTACTGTAAATAATGCTATATTAGCTAAAGTATGTGTTATTCTTAGAGCGAAGATACTCCAGTCCAAAATTATCTGGAACTAGAGTGAATGAAAAAGGGTGTTCACTAGTGAATCCCAATGAATGATGGGCAGAGAAGCCCGGCTTAATTCTTCTCTTAGTTTTTGGAATTGTATGTTTTTGTCATTAATAATATAGTATCCCATGTTAAATTTTAATTCACTATACTTATCATATCTTGCATTTATCATCTGTAAAAGAGTATAGTTGAAATGCTGGCTTTTCTTGGCCTTCATTAAGGCAAGTGGTTATATAACAGCACCATCGATACTATAAAAATTAATGTTATACCTACTGTAATTATCAGTGTAAAACTTGTGCTGTGACAAAGGAGTCTTAGCAAAATGAAATTTTGTAAGTAAACCTAACTAAGTCCAAATAATTGGTATATGAAAATATAGAAAGTTCATGATGGGAGGAAAGTATAGACATTGCCCTCTAATGACGAATCAATCTGATATAAAAGGTCAATCCCTGTAAAAGGCAAGTGTTCAGATACCTATCTCATCTGATCATAGATCAAGAAATGGCATCAGCAGTAACAAGAGCAGATAAACTTTACCTAAGGTGAACCTAATGCACTTGACACATTTACAGTCTCAATTATGCATCCTGTTGTTTTTCATGAACATGTTGTTTGTGTGCATCTGGAGAATAAAGAAAATCAGCCAACTGAAAATTGTTTTCTTCTTTTGATTGTCTACTCTTTGGAGGACAACTGGTGGGATAACGAATATTCAAAACAGTGCTGATGTGTATACCTGTCTTCATGGGTCACTCTTTATATCTGATTTCCCAGTTATACTATATACCCTAATATTGTAAACTTGTAATATCATTTCCTGTTATCTATGAATTTCTAATAAATTTTATATTATTATAGTTCCATATCCAAAGATAAATGTTAAATCGGTACATATACCAATAAAAAGTTATTTTACACATGCATTTCAGATCTCTCTGTGTAAAGCTTCAAAATATTAATATCTCATTTATTACCATATACACAGAAACACAAAACTTCTTTTGGAGGGAGAAAATTAAATTATTTCACTTTTTCACAACTACCTATGGAAATCCTTCCATGGGCTCCAAAGTCTAAATGGAGAAAAAGGTTGTTTTTGTAACATTATAGTATGTGTGTTCAGAAATACTTGTACATACGACTTGATGGTGTCTTGAACTTACCTCAGCCAAATTGGTGTAGGATTATACATATGATGACTTCTTATATTTGTTGATGGAAATTATGAGTTTCTAAATAATGGGTAGTTCTAGTAACCTGGCCACTTAATAAGCTATGACAAGAACCATTGCCTTTTATAAAGCTTCAATAACATCTTAGGACATGTTCGCTCATGCAGTATTATGGCCTTTCTTAGGAGATGTAAGAATCTGTTCCAGGGCTGAAAGGGTCTGCAACTCTACAGGTAGAACAACAATATGAACTAACCAGCACCCCCAGAGCTGCATATGGAGCAGAAGATGGCCTAGTCGGCCATCATTGGGAAGAGAGGCCCCTTGGTCTAGCAAACTCTACATGACCCATACAGGGGAATGCCAGGGCCAAGAAGTGCGAGTGAGTGGGCATGGAAACAGGGCAGGGGAGAGGGTATAGGGGACTTTTGGGATAGCATTTGAAATGTAAATGAAGAAAATATCTAATTAAAAAAAGACAGGAAAAAAAAAAAAAGAATCTGCTCCAGGAACTGATGTTATTCATTGTTTCTTTGGATTTCCCAAGAAGTCTATGCATATTCTTACTTATTGTGATTGATCTCCATTTAATTAGATTCCTTAGTACAAAAAAACACCTCCAATATTACAGAGCCTGGTACTAAATATTAAACCTTATGCAGTGACCATTAAAAGCAAAATACTGTAAGTATATATTAAGTTTGAGTCAGCACATGGTGTTCTGAAAAAGCTGTTTTATGTATAATGAACATAGAACTAGAAAAGCAACAATCTTCTTCTGTTTTAAACTCTTGTTTTTATAAAATGCGTTCCTTTCATTACAAAGAATAAATTTACTTGATAGATTGAATATAAACTTTATTTTCAAACCTTACAAGGCAAAATGTATTTACAGTTCAATAAATGCAATAGTTACATTCAAATGAAAGAAAACCATTTATTTTAAAACCATCTTAGTTTTTAAAATAAAAATGTAACAGCAAAGAACAAAAGTAACTGGAATAAGAGTAAATGACATGAAATGTGTTCAGCCTATTAACATTGTTGTAACTTTTAAATTGCTCCACATATTAAATAACTCCTTTTACAAATAAAAGGAATTCCATTTGGGAAGTATATTAGAGGGGTGACAAAAATGCTGTCAATACTGTAACTTTATATTTTTTTATTTTTTACAGAAAAAAAGCATTTTTTATCAGTTCAGAAACCTGCCTAGGTTTCAAATAGCGACCCCTCAACTTTGACATAGCTGCTTTCACCTCCTTGTTTCTCAGAGTGTAGATAAGTGGGTTTAAAATAGGTGTGAATATGGTATAGAACACAGCAAGGACTTTGTCAACTGAATAGCCATTTAAGGGACATGCATAGGTGAAAATGCATGGTCCAAAGAAAAGCACAACTACAGTGATGTGAGCAGTTAGGGTGGATCGGGCCTTGGCCATGCTAGCAGAGGAGCGATTCCTAACAGTAATGAGAACCACAGTGTAGGAGATGACCAAGAAAACAAATGTACTCAGGGTGAGAACTCCACTGTTTGCAACTATTAGTAAGCTGACAANATAAGTGTCTGTGCAAGCTAGCTTGGTCACCAGTGGGAGATCACAGAAAAAACTGTCCACCTGGTTAGGACCACAAAATGGCAAGTTAACAGTGAATGCCAACTGGCTCATTGTATGGATGAAACCCAGGAACCAAGGGATGATGACCAGAGTGATACACACACGGTGACTCATAATTGTCATATAGTGGAGGGGCTTGCATATTGCAACATAGCGATCATAGGCCATGGATACAAGGATTACCATCTCACCACCACCAAATAGATGGACACAGAAAATCTGAGCCAAGCATGCTTCAAAAGATATAGTTTTTCGTTCAACCAGAAAGTCAGCAAGCATTTTTGGGGTAGCAAAGGAGGCTACACACATATCTATAAAAGATAGGTTTGCAAGCAGAAAGTACATGGGGGTATGAAGTCNTGAGTCTGAAGTCACTGTGAGGATGATGAGGAAGTTGCCCAGCAGTATTGCTAGGTACAGCAGTGAAAATATGAGAAACAGGAAAGGCTGTAGCTCCTTTGAACTAGACAGACCCAACAGCACAAACTCTGTCACGCGAGAGTAATTTGTTTCATTCATTGACTTTGGAAGAGAGTTGCCTTCAGTTATCTGAATGGAATAGAATAGAAATCAATCAATTAAATAAGTTTAGCTTGCCTTTTCAATCACTGTTCAGCTTTCAACAGTTATACTTTTTATATTTCTGTACATGGAGTTTCTTGAGTTATTCAGAGTACATAATTTATGCCTTAAAATGTGATATGTATTTAGTTATATAAAGCCTTAATCAGAGAATGCTAGTACTCATCTTTGAAAAGAAGTACAGAAAGTGCACTGGCTCCTGGTAGCTGTGTTTGATGCTCACAGTGACTCTATTCAGTTGTGAAAACTTACTCAAGTGTAAACTTCTTATTTTGCCCTTGGATAAAGGTGTTATGTGTTGATGAAATTTATTGTTCACAATGCAAAACAGCTCTGGATGCCTGTAAATTTGGGAAATTTAGAAGATACAAAATTTCATAGAAGTTTTATTCCTTCCACTCAGTTCTTTATGAAGTTTTTCCTTATTATAAAAACCTTATATTTGATGGTAACCCTTGTCAAACACTGCCAGTAGTATTAATAATTACAGAAAATTCACACACACACACACACGCAAAGAGAGAGAGAGAGAGAGAGAGAGAGAGAGAGAGAGAGAGAGAGAGATTGAAGAACCTCATAATTATTCAAGCTTTGAACGAGAAATTGTGTATTCTAGAAATTTATACTGTGAGAATGATTTTTGTCTTTACACAGTTACTATGCCATATTTTATCTCAACATATTTCTCTTTCTATAGCTTGCAGCCATATATGGAAATAAGAAAAATAGATAGCAATCTACAAAGGAATATTAGACTATCTCAATTTGCAAGCACTTTATTTCTAAATCATGTCTTAAAAGGCATCTTTTTGCAGAAGATGGCCTAGTCAGCCATCATTGGGAAGAGAGGCCCCTTGGGCTTGTAAACTTTATATGCCCCATACAGGGGAATGCCAGGGCCAAGAAGTAGGAGTCTGTGGGCAGGGAAGCAGGGTGGGGGAAGGGTATAGGGGACATTCGGGATAGCATTTGAAATGTAAATGAAGAAAATATCTAATAAAATAAATTAAAAGGTGTCTTTTTATAATTTCTGGCAACTGTAAACATCAATGACTCCTAAGATCATGACTCCTCACTTCCTCATCTTTGCTTGAGTTTCACTGGGTAGTTTGTACATAGGGCAGTAAATGTTGAATAATCTTAATTATCTTTCAGAGCAAAATTCAAAGAACACTTTTGAATTTTACATTTCCAACTTGTCAGAACCCAGAAAAGAACTACTTTATACTTTTATTGTGTAATCCACTAAAATAAGTGCATGAAGATATTCAGAAATATTTAAGAGGAATAAAGATTTGAAGAAAGTATTCTGTGAAAAACACATATTAGAACAACTTTGATTTGAGAAAGTCCCACATTTTTTTCTGAACTTTTAACCTTTATCTTAATTTTTAGATTTCACATCTCTTAGACTCCTGTCACAAAGGATCTTTACAGGCAGGAAAGTAAGTAATACAAGTAGAAATACTTTGCTGGAATTTTATATATATATCCCATAAAGAACAGTAAGATNGAAAGAANCAGCAGCAGCTTCCTAGGGCAGTCTGACAGAAGTGTCTCTGAGGAGAGAATTTAAAATAGAACATTAACCTGATNGTGTTATTTGATCAAAGNAGAATCTGGCCTCTAATAACTCATCAGGGTCTCTTCTAAGGTTGATTTCTTCCCTTGTCAGTAGCTTCTGGGACTTTTGAAAACAGTGAAAAACTTTGGAAAAATCTAGAACAACATTTCTTTGTTTGTTTGTTTTGAGACAGGGTTTCTCTGTATAGCCCTGGCTGTCCTGGAACTCACTTTGTAGACCAGGCTGGCCTCGAACTCAGAAATCCACCTGCCTCTGCCTCCCAAGTGCTGGGATTAAAGGCATGTGCCACCACTGCCCAGCTTAGAACCACATTTCTTAGTGTCTGAAATAAAGGCTGTAGGAATATACATTCTAACTATATGTTCCATATAAGCCCTTTCTAATCTCCCTACTTTAAATACACAAAGCACTAACTCTTTCTTGTCACGGTTCTACAACACTTAGATTAATATCTGCTTCCAAAAAGATTATAGACCTGTATTGTTTATCTTTTGATCATTCAGAGGCATTGATAAATCAATTATTTTCTTTGCCTTTCACATTATATATTGGATGAAAAGTGTTTATACTTCATCTGCATTAAATTAACACTGTACAGATGAAAGTGGACAATGATGTGTCAGAATCATAACTTTGTCATTGGACATCTGTGGGATACTCCCTGAGTGTTTTTAACCTGTTAAAGATCATCATCCTTACATATTAAATAGTTATTAAATTATCCTAAAAACAGTGAAAATGCCTCACATATTAAATTCTTATAAAAAGAAAAGAATTAAAAATATAAACCATCAAAATGCTTCTCAGTTGATTATTTAGATGAGAACTGCAGGATTTCCTAGAATTTATTACTCATAAGATGCTGTGTGCTATATTAATTAGATGTATTCTCTTAATAATTATTTAATAATGTCACTTTTTCTGTCATAACTCATACTAAAATGAGTTTCCAGTTAGATGTACTTATACAAAAAATGATTTTTAGTACTTACAATATTTAAATAAAAATCCATCTCTCCAGATGTGGATGGGAACAGTGATTGTCAGGTCCTTAATATTTGAAATTTTAATATATAACTGTCTCTAATACTTTTTATTCAGCTATTAGGACTGATAAATGAAGTGAAGCAGAATATGTAGTTTATAAGACCCATGATTCCTTCTCTTTCATAGATGCATTTTTTCCCCAACGTTTAAACATTTCTGTCCCTTTAGTTTACAGCTAAATACCTATCAGGTGCATCATATCATGTTACTTGACACATATTTATACATCATTTTTGAAGACATATAAAAACAAGAATATTTTGTTTGCCTAACACTAAATGGAATTTGTAGTTATATTATAGTCTGCTGTATTCATTAACAATGGGAAATAATTTAGTTATTATATATTACAATAGAGGTAATATAAACTTTAAAAAAAAACAAGAAATTTTGTTAGTGTCTATAACTAGAAGGGATTACTTTCAAGTAGATGAAATATACCTGTGTGTGGAGTGCTAAGGAGCTGGGGGAGAACTTGGATAATCAAGAATCTGAATTAGTGGAAAAGATAATTATAAAGAAGTCTAAAAATAAATATTCTGTGATAGAATAGCAAGAAAGTTAGTATAACTTTAGATATTTGTTTCTTCTGTTCAAAATCATTACTTATAGAGACACAAATAACCTTAAGAATCCCCCAGAAATTTAAAACTATGATATTACATTATGATACAGATTTCAGGTAATGTTTCTTGGTCTACAGTAAATCTGTAAGTGTATACTTTTATTCATATGTCATAAGATTATCTCTTGTGACTTCTCTATAGATCTAGACAACATCACTCCTCTCCTTAGTTTTATAAGCACCAGAGAAGAACAACAGTTTTATACAGGAGACAATGAATAGGTGATAAAGGCAGGATACTTATAACTTCAGTGTTTACCTTTAACACATCAGATACCCAGGCATTCAGACTGATGGATAAGTGCGTAGGTAGATAGATGAATATATATATGTATATCTATATATACATACATACATATATATGATAGATACTAGATAGATAGATAGATAGATAGATAGATAGATAGATAGATAGATAGATAGATAGATAAGTGATAGATGAAAAAAGAAAGAATCAAAGAAAGAAAGGAAGGTTGGAAGAACAAAATCCTGATTATTACAACCAGTTTCATTGTTTCTGGTGTCATATTCATGTTTTTGATTCATTTGAACTTAGGTTTTGGGGCATGATGATAAATCTCAATCTCATTTCCCTCTTCTTCATGCAGATATGCACGTTTCCCAGTATCATTTGTAGAAGATGATATCTTTTACCCAGCTTATAATGTGGGCATCATGAACAAATATTAGATGATTGTAGTTAAACAAATTTATGTTTGGGTCTTCAATTTTGTTTCATTAATCTCGATTGTGTTGCGCCAATACTTTATTGACTTTATTATTATGGCCTTCTAATATAACTTGGTTCTAGAATGGTATTCCCTCTAGCATAGTACTTTATGCTTGGGATCATTTTGGCTATCAAAAGCCCTTGGTTAGTACCATAAGAATTTTAGGATAATTTCCCCAATTTTTGTCAATAATGAGATGTGTATTTTGAATGGAATTACATAAATGGCTTTTTATAAAATGGTTATTTTCACAATATTAATTCTAACAAACCGTGAGCATGGATGTCTATAATTTCTGGTATCTTTAAATATCTCTTTCTTTGAGATTGGTTGAAAAAGAGGCAAGTGAGAACATGCCAGGTGGATCAAGCCAGTAAGCAGCAGTCCTCTCAGGTCTCTGCTTCAGTTCTTGATTTGAGTTCTTGTCATGACCTCTCTGAATGATGTCCTGTTACTGAGAAGCACAAGCTAAACTAAAACCCTTCAAGTTCTTTTTCATTAGACTGTTTTACTTCAGCAACAACAAAATACAGAGTATGACTTTGTTTAAATTCTTAGCTCTTTGGTCAGGGAAAACTAGTGTTTTCCTAAGTTAATAAAGTTTAACATATTTCACCTGCTTGTCACAGAGGGAAAAGAAATAACTGTTAAAGTGTTTGTACTTATATGAAAGACATGTACCATATCAAAAATTTCAAAATCACATTGATACAAAATTAGAAGTTTTACCTATATTGGCTGCCATTCATAGTGCTAGAAAGTACTGTACATGATTCCAAAGGAAAAGTAAATATAAACCTCATCCATCTGCCAACCCTTCAAGCAACAACTCTGACATGCTAGCAATATATATTTATTGGAGGAAAAATGGCATGAATGTTAATGAATAATTAAACTACTCTTTACAATGGGACTTAGGACACTTATATGAATCCCATACCTAACACTGTTAATGAATTTCAAAACCTGACGAAGAAGAAAACTACAGTTATTCTACTAAATCTTACCTTGAGATTTGCTAAGCCAAAACTTCCATTGGCATTCCACTGGCAATGCAGGCTTTTGATGCTGGAAGGTACTGAATGAGCTTAATGGTATCCCTCCTATTTCTCTGGATTGTTGGCTTAATCAGCAACTTTTATCAGTCACCTCTGAGTGACTTGATTTGATCTTTGTTTTCACCAAGTTTCTGTATCCACTGTGGGGATTCAAATTATCTATGACCAAGGTCAGGCCCTTAGATTGTTTACAGTGTAGTCCAAAAAATTTCCTTTTGGGAGATCTAAAGTCACTCAAAGTTGTGTTCTCAGTCCCAGTCTAGCATCAATATACAATAGAAAAGGGCTACTTATGTCCTAAACTTGGAAATTTCTACTTCAGTATCTAAAGTAATTTAGAGAAGTTCATAGGATGGGATGGAAGCTCCTCCCCCATAAAATTATCAGCTCATATTATTGTGTCTTATTCCTACCACTCAACTCCCACTTGCAAGTTTACCTATATCTCAAACTTCTCCTCCCACCATGGACCCTTCTGTATAGAAAATGAATAATGCAGTCAAGATAAGGTTTCATCTGGAACAGACTGAAACAATGGAAAAATAGTAGACTCAAAAGGCAATGAGCAAAAACTACAAATATAAGCTCTTCCCACTTCTCAACCCCTGCTATGAGCTCACAGGTTCCTGGAAGCCTTGCCAGCCAGTGAGTCCAGGATCCAAGCTCAGAGTGGCCATGGGAGGGACGGAAAGCTGTTCTGTGTAAGGAAATCTCATTGGCTTTGTGGACTGAAAAAGAAAGTATTGTTGGGAGGCATGTGCCTCAGGTTCTGCCTTTACTGTGCCTGGATAGTCTTGCTTTGTTTTTGTTTATGTTTGCTATCATTTTCTGTTTGTTGTCTCTAGATTACAAGTACTTATTTTATTTCCAACTTGATGTCATAATAAGAGAAAATATAATTCTTAAGCTTTTCAAAATTTTACCTCTAACTGTAAACAGACAAACTGATTATGAATATCAGATCATTGGCTTCAGTCATTACAAAGATTCAAATGTTTTTTGGGTGTGGATAATTTTGGGAAATTTTCAAATATTATTTTACTTTACTGAAAAGCTGGCTCTGGAGATGGAACTTGTCATGCCCAAATATCCCCAAGTATGTTTGTGTCAATGTTTCCTCCAAGCTCCTGTGTTTGGGCAGGCTGAACTACTGACAGAAAGGAGAGTAACAGTCAAGGCATAAAACACATTATATGTGTTTGAGAATGCCTCAGAGGTAAATTATTTCTAATAGAGGTCAGTATTGTTTATCTCATGGTATTTAAATTTTTTATGGAGTGAAACTGTTAAAATAACTAAATATAATTACAGATTTGTAGCTTTCTGAATACTAGTCCTACTCCTTAGTTTTGCACAAAAATTTTTAAAATTTAATTTAATATTTAAAAATTTGATTTAATTTCTTAAATTATTCATTTTATATCCTGTTCATTGTCACCTCCCAATCAACCCCTCCTACGATCCTTCCTCTTTCTTACTCCCTTTCTCCTCAGACTCCTGCCAAGTGGTACCCCAAAAAGCTTTCCACAATCTTCCTATGTGGTTGCAAACCCAATCAGCTCCTTCAATACTTTCTCTAGCCCCTCCATTCCCCAGTGGGTACCTGGTGCTCAGGCCAATGATTGGCTGTGAGTATCTGCCTCTGTATTTGTCAGGCTCTGGCAGAGACTCTCAGGAGACAGGTATATCAGGCTTCTGTCAGCATGTTCTTCTTGACATTCACAATAGTGTCTGGGTTTGGTGCTGTACATGGGATGGATCCCAGGTGGAGCAGTTTCTGAATGGCCTTTTCTTCAGTCTCTGGTCCACACTTTGTGTCCTTATTTCCTCTCTTGACTTTGTTATTCCCGCTTCTAAAAGGGACCAAAGCATCNACAATTTGTTCTTCCTTCTTCTTGAGCTTCTTGTGGTATGTGAATTGTATCCTGAGTATTCTGAGATTTGGGGCTAATATCTACTTACCAGTGAGTGTATACCATGTGTGTTCTTTTGTCTTACACAGGATGACATTTCTAGTTTGATCCATTTGCCCATGAATTTGATGAAGTTATAGTTTTAAATAGCTGAGTGGTACTCCATTGTGCAAATGTACCACAATTTCTGTATTAATTCCTCTGTAGGAGAACATATGTGTTACTTCCAGCTTCTGGATATTACATATATGGCTGCTATGAACATAGTGGAGCATGTGACCTTTTATATGTTGGAGCATGCGTTGGGTATATGCCCAGAAATGGTATAAATGGGTCTTTAGGTAATACTATGTCCAACTTTCCGAGGAGCCACCAGACTGATTCCAGAGTGGTTTAATAGCTTGCAAACCCATCAAAAATGGAAGAGTGTTTCTCTTTCTCCATATTCTTGCTAGCATCAGCTATCTGACTTGTGTATGATGGAATCTCAGAGTTATTTGAATTTGTATTTCCATGATGACTAATGATGTTGAACATTTCTTTAGGTGCTTCTAGGCCATTTGATATTCCTCAGTTGAGAATTCTTTTTTATATCTGTACCCCATTGTTTAATGGTACAGTTTGATTCTCTGGAATCTAACTTCTTTCATTTTAATTAGATATTTCCTTTATTTACATTTCGCATGTTAACCCCTTTCCTAGTTTCCCCTCAGAAAATCCTCTATTCTCCCCCCTCCCCCTGCTCCCCAACCCACACACCCCTGCTTCTTGGCACAGGCATTCCCATATACTGAGGCATAAAACCTTCACAGGACTAAAAGCCTCTCCTCCTATAGATGACCAACTAGGCCAACCTCAGCTGCTTATGGAGCTATAGCCCTGACTCTCTCTATGTCTTTTTCTTTGATTGGTGGTTTAGTCCCAGGGAGCTTTCGGGTTATGGGTTAGTTCATACTTTTGTTCCTCATAGGGGGCTGCAAAACCCTTCAGCTCCTTGGGTACTTTCTCTAGCTCCTTCATGGGCAACAATGTGCTCTGTCTAATGGATGACTGTGAGCATCCACTTCTGTATTAGCCAGGCACTGGCAGAGCCTCTCAGGAGATAGCTATATCAGTCTCCTATCAGCAAGCAATTGTTGGCATCTGAAATAATCAGCGTTTGGTGTTTTTTTTTTATGGGATGAACCCAGGTGGTGGCAGTTTCTGGATGGTCATTCCTTCAGTCTCTGCTCCAAATTTTGTCTCTGTAACTCCTACCATAGGTATGTTATTCACTGTTCTAAGAAGGATAGAAGTATCCACACTTCGGTCTTCCTTCTTCTTAAGTTTCATGGGTCATGCAAATTGTATCTTGGTTATTCTGTGCTTCTGGGTTAATATCCACTTATCAGTGCGTTCACATCATGCATTTTCTTTGGTGACTGGGTTACCTGATTCAGGATGATATCCTCCAGTTCCATCTATTTGTCTAAGTATTTTATGAACTCATTGTTTTAATAGTAGAGTGGTACTCCATTGTGTAAATGTACAATATTTTCTGCATCTATTCCTCTGTTGAAGAATCTGTTTGTTTTTTCCAGCTTCTGTCTATTAAAATTAAGGCTACTATGAACAAAGTAGATCATGTGTCCTTATTACACGTTGGACCATCTTCTTAGTATATTCCCAGGAGTGGTATTGCTGGATCTTCCAGTAGATCTATGTCCAATTTTCTGAAGAACTGCCAAACTGATTTCTAGAGTGGTTAAACCTGCTTGCAGTCCCACCAGCAATGGAAGAGTGTTCCTCTTTCTCCACATTCTCACCAGCATGTGCTGTCACCTGAGTTTTTGATCTTAGCCATTCTGACTTTTGTGAGGTGGAATCTCAGGGTTGTTTTGATTTGCATTTCCCTGATGATTAAAGATGTTTAACATTTTTTTAGGTGCTTCTCAACCATTTGGTATTCCTCAGTTGAGATTTCTTTTTTAGCTCTGTACTCTATTTTTCAATAGGGTTATTTGTTATTCTGGAATCCAACTTCTTGAGTTCTTTGTGTATATTGGATATAAGCCCCTTATCAGTTTTAGTATTGGTAAAGATCTTTTCCAAATCTGTTGGTTGCCATTTTCTCTTACAGACTGTCCTACTTGTTGATTCTTGATCTTACAGTACAAACCATTGCTGTTCTGTTCAGGAATTTTTCTCCTGTGCCATATCTTTGAGGCTCTTCCCCACTTTCTCTTCTATAGGTTTCAGTGTCTCTGATTTTATGTGTAGTTCCTTGATCCCCTTAGACTTGACCTTAGTACAAGGAGATAAGAATGGATTAATTTGAATTCATCTACATACTAACCACCAATTGAGCCAGCAGCATTTGTTAAAAATGCTGTCTTCTTTCCACTGGAAGATCAGAGCTCCTTTGTCAAAGATCAAGTGACCGTGAAAGATCCTGAAAGAGAAGTTTTAAAAATTATGTAAGCCCCCTGACTTGTGTCCAAAATAGACCTCACAAATGGCACAGAGTGAAAGTTTAACTCGCATCATTGTTCCTGTCTAACTGGATTGGTAGAATTGCTCATGATTTCACATCAGCCCTCCACCATGGATGATTGTCAGCAAGATTTACAAGTCCTGTTCATTACTAAAGAAAAAGAGAGGATTCTCCATGAAGCCAGGAAAAAATGTTCCTGGCCCCAATGGGTTTCTCATGACCCTCCCAAATGAAATAGATGCTGGTTTCACTTTGGACCGTCCTAACTGGGATTTCAACAAGGCCACAGGTAGGCAGTGACTGGCCATCTCTGCTGGACTCTGGTGGCAGGCCTCTGAGGGGCAGCAAGATGCACCACTAATTTGGCTAAGGTAAGAGAGGTACTTTAGGGCCCTATAGAACCCCTGTCCGTGTTTTTAGAATGACTCATGGAAGCCTATTGAAGATATACTCCTTTCGACCCCAGCTCAGAGGGGCAAAAGGCGACAGTGACTTTCATAAGCCAGTCAGCATCAGACATTAAGAAAAAGATGCAGAGATTAGAAGGGTTGCAAGACCTTGCTTTATCTGATTTAGTGAAAAAAGCAGAAAAAAAAGTGTATCACAAGAGAGAGACAGAAGAAGAAAAGAGAGAAAGGGAAAAAAGGAAGCTGAAAAAAGAGAAGAAACACAGGATCGCAGGCAGGAAAGAATCCTGACCGCAGTTGTATGAGAAAAAAAAAAAAAAAAGGAACAAGACGGCATCCAGGGTCCCAGGGCAACAGGTGGTTCCCTGAAGGAGGCTCTGGTACCTGAAACCACGGACCTACAGGACCCTTGGATAAGGATCAATGTGCTTATTGCAAGGAGAAAGGGCATTGAGCTAGAGAATGCCCCAAGAAGAAAAATCAAGGACCTCAAACCAAAAGTGCTGCCTTTGGGAGAAGATAGTGATTAACGGGGATGGGGCTGGGACCCCCTCCCCGAGCCTAGGGTAACCCTCAAAGTGGAGGGGACCCCGGTGTAATTTCTGGTGGATATGGGAGTTGAATGTTCAGTCTTAAAACAACCTTTAGGGAAACTAAAAAATGAAAGTACTATTGTAATTGGGACTGGGACTACGGTTCAAAAATCTTACCCGTGGACGACTTCTAGAACTGTTAATTTGGGGAAAAAGCAAGTAGCCCACTCGTTTTGGTGATAGCTGAGTGTCCTGTCCCACTACTGGGAAGAGATTTATTGACTAAATTAAAGGCTCAAATCAGGTTTATGTATGGGGGACCAGAAGTCTCCTGGGGAATACCCCCAACTTCCATTATTTTAATTATAGGGATGGAAGAAGAATATCGCTTATATGAAGCCCCAACACAAACCGGCTTTGACATTAAAGGCTGGTTGACAGCTTTTCCTCAAGCTTGGGAGGAAACAGGGGGGAGGTGATGGTGAAGCAAGTACCTCCAGAAGTGGTGGGACTAAAAATGGATTCTACTCCGATTGGGGTTTGACGGTACCCAGTGAGTCGAGAGGTACAAGAAGGAATCAGACCCCATATTCTGAGACTCTTTCAGCTTCATGCCAGTCCCCCTGGAATACCCCCCTCCTTCCTGTCAAACAGCTGGGAACTAGAGATTATAGACCAGTACAAGACCTGAGGGAGATCAACAAGAGGATTCAGGATATACATACCACTGTCCCAAATCCATATAATCTAATCAGCTCATTGCCACCAGAGGAAAAAAATGGTATACTGTTTTAGATCTAAAGGATGCCTTCTTTTGCTTAAGACTACACCCCTCTAGCCAGCCCATTTTTGCTTTTGAGTGGTGAGACCCCGAATCTGGAGTTACCAGACAATTGACGTGGACCAGGCTGCCACAAGGGTTTCAAAACTTCCCTACTATATTCGATAAGGCATTATATAGAGATCTAGATTCTTTTAGGGTTACTAACCCACAAGTGACCCTTTTGCAATATGTTGATGACATGCTGCTGGCTGCTACCACCAAAGAAAAATGCCAGCAGGGGACTAAAATCCTCCTGGCAGAACTGGGTGAGTTGGTGTACCGGGTGTCAGCCAAAAAGGCTCAGTTATGCCAGACTGAGGTCACATACGTGGGATACATTTAGAGATGGGAAAAAATGGCTGATGGTGGCCCGGAAAAAGACAGTGACCCAGATTCCAACCCCAACTACCCCCCACCAGGTCAGAGAATTCCTGGGCAAGGCTGGGTATTGCAGGTTATGGATACCTGGATTTACCACCCTTGCCACCCTCTCTGCCCTGCTTTATCCTCTCAGTAAAGAAGGAGGTGAATTTGAATGGACTGAGGTACAATAGGAGGCCTTTGACAAGATCAAACAGGCTTTGCTCAGTGCACTGTCTCTATTCTTGCTGGACCTCAACAAGCCTTTTACTCTGTATATAGATGAACGGGGCTGGGATATTGAGAAGAGTCCTAACACAAACCTTAGGGCCATGGAAGGAGCCTGTGGCCTACCCATCAAAGAAACTGGACTCAGTAGCTAGTGGATGACCATCATGCCTCAAGGCCATTGTGGCTGTGGCCCTCCTTGTCAAAGATGCTGGCAAATTAACTCTGGGACAAAAAGTTACTATTATAGCCCCCCATGCTCTGGAAAGCATAATAAGACAACTCCCTGAAAAATGGATGGCCAACTCTTCCATGACCCACTACCACACCCTTTTATTGACACTCCGTGTAATCTTTGTACCCCCCCTGATACTTTTAACCCCGCAACCCTGCTGCCTGAGATTGGAGATTCAATGGTGATCCATCTGTGTGCCAACATCTTGGCAGAAGAGACTGGAATTAGAAGAGATCTGAATGACAAGCCCTGGGTAGGGAGTCCCAGCTGGTATACAGCTGGCAGCAGCTTCATGGTTGAAGGTAAGCAGAGGGCAGGGGCAGTGGTGGTGGATGGAAAAAGGTCATTTGTGCCAGTAGCCTGCCAGAGGGGAGGCCCAAAAAGCTGAACTCATCACTTTAATTCAAGCCCTCCGTTTGGCAGAGGGTAAAAGCATCAACATTTATACAGACAGCAGGTACACCTTTGCTAAGGCACATATATGTGGTGCCATCTACTGGCAGAGGGGGTTGTTAATCTCGGCAGGAAAAGAAATTAAAAACAAAGATAAATTTTGGGCCTTTTTGAGGCCATCCACTCACCAAAAAGGGTGGCCATCATGTATTTTCCAGGACACCAAAAGAGACTTGATTTGTAACCAAAGGAAACCAGATGGCTGACTTGACAGTCAAACAGGCAGTTTAAGGCACCATGGTACTCAATCTACACCCAGAAATTGATTGGCCTGATTTAAAGGAAAGCAGATTCCATTACTCTCAAGAAGATCTAGATTCTATAGAAGTATTAGGACACCAGACACATACCCCTTATGGAACCCATATCTGCGATGGGAAGCCCAACCTACCCAGCAAAGAGGTGTGTGAGTACATTAAAAACTTACATTCTCTGACTCATCTGGGAGCCAAAAAACTTAAAGAATTGGTACAAACTTCTAATTATTATGTTATTGGACTTAATTATATTGTGCAGGAGGTGGCAAGGAGCTGCCACACCTGCGCATTGACAAAAGCAGGAAAGTTGCCTTTTACCCCAGGAAGAAGACAACAAAGAGATAGGCCAGGAGCCTATTTGGAAGAGGATTTTACTGAAGTCAAACCTGCCTGATACANGTGGAAGTATCTGTCAGGGTTTATAGATACTTTTTCAGGATGGGTTGAAGCCTTCCCTACCAAAAATGAAACTGCCAAAGTTGTGGCAAAGAAGATCCTTGAAGAAATTTTCTCCAGTTTTGGTATCCCCAAGGTAATCAAGTCAGGCAATGGGCCCACCTTTGTTGCCCAGGTAAGTCAGGGACTGGCCAGGATGTTGGGGATAAATTGGAATTTACATTGTGCAAACAGAGCCCAAAGTTCAGGGCAGGTACAGAGAATGAATAGAACATTAAAGGAGACCTTGACTAAATTAGCCTTGTTCCCTTTGCCTTGTTCCAGGTAAGAAACTCCCAGGAAAAGTATAAATTAACCCCTCATGAACTCCTGTGTAGTGGCCCTCCTCCCCTCACTGAGTCAGGAGGAGTCCACTATCCTGAAGCTTCATTGTCTAAACCTTTGTTTGCTCCCTTAAAGGCTCTGGAAACTGTGAGAAAGGAGGCCTGAGATTTAATTTGGGAAGCCTACAAACCCAGATACCTAGCCGTATCCCACTCCTTCCAAGTTGGAGAAGCTGTCTATGTCCAAAGACACCATACTGGAACTTGGAACCATGGTGGAAGGGACCCAATTTAGTACTGTTGATTACCCCCACTGCTGTGAAAGTAGAGGGGATTGCTGTTTGGATTCATGCTTTACACCTCAAGAAGATACCACCCCCTAAAGATGAATGGATGTCCCTCTTAAGCTGGGTCTTCATCACAGAAGGAACAAGACTGATGAGTAAGGCTAACTATAATCCCCATGCCCCCCCCCCCCAGAAGTTGACTTGGCAAGTGTTATCTCAAACAGAAGTAGTTTTTGCCATTTCAAGGGTGGCACCCCCAGGGACATGATGGCCACCCCTATACTTTTATTTCCACCAAATTAATTTTGCAGCTGCAAGTAATCACACCCCCCAATAACCAGGTCCAGAGCTATGTGTTCTATAGCTGCCCTGAGTCTAAAAAGGGTCCCCAGTGTGGAGGGCCCCATGAATTCTTTTGCAGAGTGGAGTTGTGTTACTTCAAATGATGGAGACTGGAGGTGGGCCACCTCGTCCACTGGGGATGGCCTGTTTTTTACCTTGTTAATCCAGGACCAGGCCGACATACAGTAATGGGGTTGTACAAGGATAAGAATGGCAGACCTGCAGATTTAGATAATATAAGACTGCAGTTCACTAAAGAGGGGCAGATGTACAATCTTACCCAGTGGCTGAGGTACATGACTTGGGGCATTGTATTTTACAAATATAGGGGAGGACAAGGATCGCGACTTCAGGTCCACCTAAAGATAGAACATCCCCCAACTCAGCCAGTGGGACCTAACCTGGTACTGACTGACCAACCCTCCCCTCCCCCAGATCCCTAAGCCACCACTACTGGGGGACCGCAATCTTCCCCAACTTTGCCTACCTCTCCCCATCCATCTCTTACCCCTTTTAGCAACCTTTCCATTGCCCCAGCCAAGCCAGGACAGAGTAATCAACCTTGTACAGGGAGTATTCAGTTTAATGAACCGAACCAATCCCGATATGACTGAGTTTTGTTGGCTTTGCCTAGCTTCAGGACCTCCTTATTATGAAGTTATTGCAGTATTTGGAACATTCATTACCACCCCTAGCCATGAGGCTTGTGTTTGGAGAACCAACCATGGATTAACCTTTCCTGAAGTTACAGGTACAGGTACCTGCCTGGGAAACCCACCGGCTGCTTATAGACACCTATGTAACACCACTCTGGAGATCCGAGACATCGAGTATCTGTTCTCTGGTCTAGACAAATGGTGGGCCTGCAGTACAGGATTAACTCCTTGTGTATCTACTTTAGTGTTTGATAATACTAAAGACTATTATATACTCACACAGTTAGTGCCTAGAATCCTTTACCACCCTACTAACACTTTTGTAGACATTTTGATGGGCATCTAACCCGCTATCAGAGAGAGCCCATCACATTGACCTTGGTAGTCATCCTGGGAATCAGTGTCGCTGTAGGTGTAGGGACAGGCACTACTGCTCTCATACAATAGCACTATTACTTCCAAGAATGAAGATCAGTTATGAGTGAGGATTTGAGAACATTAGAGCAATCCATAAGTAGACTTAAAACATCTTTAACTTCACATTCAGAAGTGGTCTTACAAAATAGGAGGGGTCTGGATTTGCTGTTTTTAAAAGAAGGAGGGCTATGTGCTGCACTTTAAGAAGAGTGTTGTATTTATATAGATCATTCTGGAGTAATCAAAGATTCTATAAAAAAAAAAAACAAAAAAAAAAAAAAAAACTGAGAGAACGACCAGACAAAAGGCAGAGGGAAAGAGATGCGAGTCAGGGATGGTTTGAAGGATGGTTTAATAAGACCCCTTGGCTGACCACTCTGGTTTTCACCCTTATGGGACCCTTGCTTATCTTGTTGCTATTTCTAATAACAGAACTATGCATTTTAAATCGGCTAGTAGCCTTTATTAGAGCAAGAGTACAGTACAACTTTCAGTCTTAAAACAACAATATCATACCTTAAAAACCCAAGAGCTTCAAGAAAAAGATAGTGTCTAGCTCTAAGATTAGAACTATTTACTAGAAAGAGTGGGGGATGAAAGATGCTGAGAGAGAAAAGTTGGAAATTATGTAAGCCCTTAGACTTGCATCTAAAACAGACTTCACTAATGACAGGGAGCGAAAGTTTAACTCACCCCATAGTTCCAGGTTGTACTAACCACAAAGTAGAAGTTTAAATTGTTCCATTGTTTCAGGAAAAGTTCGTACAGAGTATTCCAGCCATTCCTTGAACCCATTATGCTTGCCAAATGCTATAGCCCAATGCCAGGTGTTTGCGGTTTCTGCCTTTATAAGCCCCTTATCCTTTAAGCTCGTTGTCAGCTCCTCTACCCCTGCATGGGATATGAGTCGTCCCCAGTGCACTGGCCTTTCCAGATTAAACCTCTTGCTGTTTGCATCAAGACTGGTCTCTTGTGAGTTCTTGGGTGCCCTGTTATCTCCAGGCTTGAATGAGGGTCCCATTTCGGGGGACTTTCAAAAATAGGTGTGTGGGTTCACTTCTGGGTCTTCAATTCTATTCCATTGTTCTTGTCTGTTGCTGTACCAGTACCATTCAGTTTTTATCAAAATTGCTTATGTTGTACAGCTTGAGGTCAAGCATGTTGATTCCACCAGAGGTTCTTTTATTGTTGAGAAGAGTTTTGCTATCCTACGTTTTTTATTATCCCAGATGAATTTGCAAATTGCCCTTTCTAATTCCTTAAAGAATTGAGTTGGAATTTGGATGGGGATTGCATTGAATCTGTAGATTGCTTTTGGCAAGATAGCCACTTTTACTATATTGATACTGCCTATCGATGAACATGGGAGTTGTTTCCATCTTCTGAGATCTTCTCTGTTTTCTTTCTTCAGAAATTTGAAGTTCTTATCATACAAATCTTTCACTTACTTAGTTAGAGTCACAACAAGGTATTTTATATTATTTATGACTATTTTGAAGGATGTTGTTTCCCTAATTTGTTTCTCAGCCTGTTTATCCTTTGTGTAGAGAAAGGCCACTGACTTATTTGAGTTAAGTTTGTATCCAGCTATTCACTGAAGTTGTTTATCAGGTTTAGTTCTCTGGTGGAATTACTGGGGATATATATATATATATATATATATATATATATATATATATATATCCCCAGTAATTATATATATATTCATATAATCTGCAAATAGTGTTATTTTGTATTCTTCCTTTCCAATTTATATTCCTTTGATCTGCTTTTGTTGTTTAATTGCTCTGGCTAGGGTTAAAGTACTATATTGAATAGGTAGGGAGAGAGTGTTCAGCTTTGTCTAGTATCTGACTTAAGTGGGATTGGTCCAGGTTTCTCTCAATTTAGTTTGACTATGACTAATGGATTGTTGAAAATTGCCTTTATTATGTTTAGATGTATGTCTTAAATTCCTGATCTTTCCAAGACTTTTATTTTGAATGGCTATTGAATTTTATCAAAAGTTTTCTCAGCTTCTAATGATATGATCATGTGTTTTCTGTTTTTGAGTTTGTTTATATAGTGGATTATGTTGATAGATTTCCGTATTTAGAAACATCCCTGCATCCCTGGGATGAAGACTCCTTGATCATGAAGGATGATAGTTTTGATGTGTTCTTGGATTAAGTTGGCCTGAATTCTACTGAATATTTTTGCATCAATATTCAAAATGGAAATTGGTCTGAAGTTCTCTTTTTTTAAGGCATTTTTAATGAGATATTTTCTTCATTTACATTTCAAATGCTATCCCCAAAGCCCAAATACCCTCCCCCGCCCTGCTCCCCAACCTACCCACTCCTGCTTCCTGACCCTGGCATTCCCCTGTACTGGGGCATATGATCTTCGAAATACCAAGGGCCTCTCCTCACATTGATGACCAACTAGGCCATCCTCTGCTACACATGCAACTAGAGACACAGCTATGGAGGGTAATGGTTAATTCATATTGTTGTTTCTCCTATAGGGTTGCAGACCCCTTGTATTTCCTTGGGTACTTTCTCTAGCTCTTTCATTAGGGACCCTGTGCTCTATCCAAAAGATGATTGTGAGCATCCACTTCAGTATTTGCCAGGTATTGGCATAGCCTCACAAGAGAGAGCTATGTCAGGGTCCTGTCAGCAAAATCTTGCTGGCATATGCCATAGTGTCTGGGATTGTTGGTTGTATATGGGATGGATCCAGGGTGAGGCAGTCTCTGGATGGTCTTTCATTCTGTCTCAGCACCAAATTTTGTCACTGTAACTCCTTCCATGAGTATTTTGTTCCCTGTTCTAAGAACGAGATAAGTATGCACACTTTGGTCATCCTTCTTGAGTTTCATGTGTGTTGCAAGCTGTATTTTGGATATTCTAAATTTCTAGGCTAATATCTGCTTATCAGTGAGCATATATCGTGTGTGTTCTTTTGTGATTGGGTTACCTCACTCAGGATGATATCCTCCAGATGCATCCACTTGCCAAAGAATTTCATGAATTCATTGTTTTTAATAGCTGAGTAGTACTCCATTGTGTAAATGTACCACCTTTTCTTTATCCATTCCTCTGTTGAGGGACATCCTGGTTTTTTTCAGCTTCTGGCTACTATAAATAAGGCTGCTATGAACATAGTGGAGCATGTGTCCTTATTACAAGTTGGAACATCTTCTGGGTATATGCCCAGGAGAGGAATTGCTGGATCTTCCAGTA
>NC_034597.1:40817586-40858224 GCF_900095145.1 Mus pahari
TTTTTAATAGGGTTATTTGATTTTCTGGAGTCCATCTTTTTGGGTTCTTTATATATATTGGTATCTGATTTAGGATTGGTAAAGATCATTTCCCAATCCTTTGGTGACCTTTTTGTCTTATTGACAGTGTCTTTTGCCTTACAGTAGCTTTGCAATTGTATGAGGTCCCATTTGTCAATTCTTGATCTTACACCACAAGCCATTGCTGTTCTGTTCAGGAATTTTTCCCCTCTCCCCTTATCTTCAAACCTTTTCCCCACTTTCTCCTCTGTAAGCTTCAGTGTCTCTGCTTTTATGTGGAGTTCCTTGATCCACTTAGACTCGACCTTAGTATAAGGTGATAAGAATGGATAGATTCACATTCTTCTACATAATAACTGCCAGTTATTCCATCACCATTTGTTGAAAATGCTGTCATTTTCCACTGGATGGTCAGAGCTCCTTTGTCAAAGATCAAGTGACCATAGGTGTGTGGGTTCATATCTGGGTATACAATTCTATTCCATTGGTCTACCTGTCTGTTGCTGTACCTGTACCATTCAGTTTTTATCACAATTGCTCTGTAGTACAGCTTGAGGTCAGGCATGGTGATTCCACCAGAGGTTCTTTTATCATTGAGAAGAGTTTTTACAATCCTAGGGTTTTTTTGTTATTTCAGATGAATTTGCAAATTGTCCTTTCTAACTCTGAGAAGAATTGAGTCAGAATTTTGATGGGGATTGCATTGAATCTGTAGATTACTGTTGACAAGATCGCCATTTTTACTACATTGATTCTTCCAATCCATGAGCATGGGAGATCTTTCTATCTTCTGAGATCTTCTTTGATTTCTTTCTTCAGAGATTTGAATTTCTTATCATACAGATCTTTCATTTCTTTCATTAGAATCACACTAAGGTACTTTATATTATTTGTGACTATTGTGAAGGGTGTTGCTTCCCTAATTTCTTTCTCAGCCTGTTTATCCTTTCTATAAGAAAGGCCACTGATTTGTTTGAGTTAATTTTATATCTAGCTACTGCAGTGAAGCTGTTGATCAGGTTTAGGAGTTCACTGGTGGAATTTTTAGGATCACTTATATATACTATCATATCATCTTTAAATAGTGATGTTTTCAATTCTTCCTTTCCAATTAGTATACCCTTGACCTCTTTTTGTTGTCTAATTGCTCTGGCTAGGACTTTGAGTACTATGTTGCATAGGTAGGGAGAAAGTGGGCAGCCTTGTGTAGTCCCTGATTTTACTGGGATTGCTTCCAGCTTCTCTCCATTTAGTTCGATGTTGGCTACTGGTTTGCTGTATATTGCTCTTATTATGTTTAGGTGTGGGCCTTGAATTCTTAATATTTCCAAGACTTTTATAATGAATGAGTGTTGGATTTTGTCAAATGTTTTCTCAGCATCTAACTAGACAATCATGTGGTTTTTGTCTTTGAGTTTGTTTATGTAGTGGATTACATTTTTGGATTTCCATATATTAAACCATCCCTGCATCCCTGGAATGAAATTTACTTATTCATGATGGGTGATTGTTTTGATCTGTTCTTGGATTCTTTTAGCGATAATTTTATTGCATATTTTGCATTGATATTCATAAGGGGTATGGGTCTGAAGTTCTCTATTTTTGTTGGGTCTTTATGTGGTTTAGGTATCAGGGTAATTGTGGCTTCATAGAATGAATTGGGTAGAGTACCTTCTGTTTGTATTTTGTGGAATAGTTTGGGGAGAATTGGAATTAGGTTTTCTTTGAAGGTCTGATAGAACTCTGCACTAAACCCATCTGGTCCCGGTCTTTTTTTGATTGGGAGACTATTAATGACTGCTTCTATTTCTTTAGGAGAGATGGGAGTGTTTATGTTATTACTCTGATCCTGATTTAACTTTGGTACCTGGTATCTGACTAGAAATTTGACCATTTCATCCAGGTTTTCCAGTTTTGTGGAGTATACCCTTTTGTAGTAGGATCTGATAATGTATTGGATTTCCTCAGGTTCTATTGTTATGTCTCCCTTTTCATTTCTGACTTTGTTAATTAGGATGCTGTCCCTGTGCCCTATAGTGAGTCTGGCTAAGGGTTTATCTATCTTGTTGATTTTCTCAAAGAACCAGCTCCTGGTTTGGTTGATTCTCTGAATAGTTCTTTACATTTCCACTTGGTTGATTTCAGCCCTGAGTTTGATTATTTCCTGCCATCTACTCCTTTTGCATGAATTTGCTTCCTTTTGTTCTAGAGCTTTTAGGTGTGCTGTCAAGCTGCTTGTCTATGCTCTCTCTAGTTTCATTTTGGAGGCACTCAGACCTATGAGTTTTCCTCATAGGACTGCTTTCATTGTGTCCCATAAGTATGGTTATGTTGTGGATTCATTTTCATTAAACTCTAAAAAGTCTTTAATTTCTTTCTTTATTTCTTCCTTGTCCAGGGTATCATTGAGTAGAGTGTTGTTCAGCTTCCACGTGAATGCTGGCTTTCTATTATTTATGCTGTTATTGAAGATGAGTCTTAGTCCGTGGTGATCTGATAGGATGCATGGGATAATTTCAACATTTTTGTATTTGTTGAAGCCTGTTTTGTGACCATTTATATGGTCGATTTTGGAGAAGGTTTCATGGGATGCTGAGAAGAATTTATATTGTTTTGTTTTAGGATAAAATGTTCTGTAGATATCTGTTAAGTCCATTTGTTTCATAACTTCTGTTAGTTTGACTGTGTCTCTGTTTAGTTTCTGTTTCCAGGATCTGTCCATTGATGAGAGTGGGGTGTTGAAGTCTCCCACTATTATTGTGTGAAATTCAATATGTGCTTTGAACTTTACTATAGTTTCGTTAATGAATGTGGATGTCCTTGAATTTAGAGCATAGATATTCAGTATTGAGAGTTAATCTTGAAGATTTTACCTCTGATGAGTATGAAATGCCCCTTCTTGTCTTTTTTGATAAATTTAGGGTTAAATTCAATTATATTGAATATTAGAATGACTACTCCAGCTTGTTTCTTGGGACTATTTGCTTCAAAATTGTTTTCCAGCCTTTCATTCTGAAGAAGTGTCTATCTTTTTCACTCAGGGGGTTTCCTGTTTAAAGCAAAATGTTGGGTCCTGTTTACATAACCACTCTGTTAGTTTTTATACTTGGGGGGGTGAGCCCATTGATATTAAGAGATACTAAGGAAAAATTGTTGTTTCTTCCTGCTATTTTTGTTGTTAGAATTGGAATTTTGTTCATGTGGCTATCTTCTTTTAGGTTTGTTGAAAGATTAATTTTTTGCTTTTTTCTAGAGCTTAGTTTCTCTCCTTATGTTGGAGTTTTCCCTTTATTATCCTTTGAAGGGGTGGATTTGTGAAAAGATATTGTGTAAATTTGGTTTTAACATGGAATACCTTGGTTTTTCCATCTACAGTAATTGAGAGTTTTGCTGGGTATAGTAGCCTGGGCTGGCATTTGTGCTCTTTTAGGGTCTGTATGACATCTGCCCAAGATCTTCTGGCCTTCATAGTCTCTGAGGAGAAATCAAGTGTTATTCTGCTAGGTCTGTCTTTATATGTTACTTGACCTTTTTACCTTACAGCTTTTAATATTCTTTCTTTGTTTTGTGCATTTGATATTTTGATTATTATGAGACAGGAGGTATTTCTTTTCTGGTTCAAACTATTTGGAGTTCTGTAAGCTTCTTGTATATTCATGGGCATGTCTTTCTTAGGTCAGGGAAGTTTTCTTCTATAATTTTGTTGAAGACATTTACTGGCCCATTAATTTGGAAATCTTCCTTCTCTTCTATGCCTATTATCCTTAGGTTTGATCTTCTCATTGTGTCCTGGATTTCCTGGATGTTTGGGTTAGGTTATTTTTGCATTTTGCACTTTCTTTGATTATTGTGTCAATGTTTTCTATGGTATCTTTTGTACTTGAGATTCTCACTTCTGTCTCTTGAATTCTGTTTGTTATGCTTGCATCTATGTCTCCTGATTTCTTTCCTAGGTTTCAAATTCCAGAGTGGTCTCCCTTTGTGGTTTCTTTATTGTTTCTATTTCCATTTTTAGATCCTGGATGGTTTTGTTCAATTCTTTCACCTGTTTGGATGTTGTCTCCTGTATTTCTTTAAGAGAGTTATACATGACCTTCTTATAGTCCTCCATCATCATCATGAGATGTGACTTTAGATCAATATCTTGCTTTATTGATGTGATGGTGTATCCATGACTTGCTATGGTGCGAGAATTAGGTTTTGATGATGCCTAGTAATCTTGGTTTCTGTTGTTTCTTTTCTTATGCTTGCCTCCTGCAATCTGATTATCTCAAGTGTTCCTTGCCCTTGATATATATGATTGGAGCCTGTCCTTCCTGTATTCCCAGTTGAGTCAGAACTTCTTAGAGTTCAGCTTTCTTTGTGATACTGTGATTCTGGGATGCTGTGATACTTAGATTCTAGGTGTGTCAGAGTTCTTACCACTCAAACTTCCTCTGAGATCCTGAGATCCTGGTATGACCAATCCCCTGGGATCCTAAGATTCTGGGCATGTTAGAGTGTCTGGAATTGTTACCTCCTCTGAGGACCTTGGGGCTATCCATTGAGTTCTAAACCATGGTAAACAAAAGCTGACCAGAAGGAACCTGAGCCACTGATTGGGCAATATTCCTGTGTCTGTGCTCCAGCTATTCCCAGGCACCCTCGGTTCAATTGGAACAGATATTGTGTTCTACTCATCAGTGATACTAAGATATTAGGTGTGCTAGGGTGCCTGTGAGGTGGAGGGACCTCTGGAGACCATGGGACTGCTCACCAAGTTCGGGCCCAAGGTGGCCCAGAGCTTGTACAGATTGGAAGGAACCCAAGCCATTGATTTTGTGGGATTCCTGTGGAGTCTAAGTTCTTGAGTTATTTGTATATATAGGATATTAGCCCTCTATCAGATGTAAAATTAGTAAAGATGTTTTCCCAATCTGGTGGTTGCTGTTTTGTCCTATTGATAGTGTCCTTTGTCTTATTGATAGTGTCTTTTGTATTATTGACGTTTTGCAATTTTATGAGGCCCTCTTGGTCTATTGTTGATCTAAGGGCATAAGCCATTGGTTTTCTGTACAGGAAAATTTCCCCTGTGCCCATGTGTTCTAGGATCTTCCCCACTTTCTCTTCTATTAGTTTCAGTGAATCTGATTTTATTTTTTCTGACCATAAAAAGGGGTGTTCAGCCCACCATGCTCTCTTACTCTTACTCTTACTCTTATTCTTATTCTCTTACTCTTATTCTTACTCTTACTCTCTTACTCCTTTGTTCCTCTACCTCTCACTTCTCTCTCCTCTTCCCTTTCTCTTTGTCTTCTCTCCTCTCTCCTTTCTCTCCTCTTCTCTTTCTCCCTCCTCCCTCCTCTCTCTCTCTCTCTCTCTCTCTCTCTCTCTCTCTCTCTCTCTCTCTCTCTCTTTTCTTTTCTACCTTCTCTCTTTCCCCCTGCATTTCTATAATAAAGGTCTTAAACCACAGAGTCTCTGCTCTGCTCCATCAAGGCCCACTGCGCACACTGGTCAGTGTTGGGAACAACTTCCCCTATTCCCTCTGTCCCGCAACCCTGGAGTGATAGTGAAGGGAAATGAAATTTAAGGCCTGGGATTCATGCAACTTATGTCAAATAAGTCCAGAGAAAAAAGTTGTGGGCTTGGAAGCCTGAGGCGGAGAACACAGTGGGACAGACCTGGGCACACCCAGGCAGGTCATTGTTGGAACATTCCTGGGACTGATGGTTTGGAGTCATGTGTTAACCAAATATTCCACTGACCCACCCCTTAGGTCTCCTAACACTCCTGCCTTTGCACGTACCATTCTGCAAATGTGTGGTCATTCTGCTGATATTTAAATGAGCCAATCATGGGTAACTGCGCCAATTCTTGCTAGCCCCTCCCCCTCCCCCTATAAAAACTCCTAGCTTTCAGGCCACGTGGTCAGTGCCTCTAACCTGAGAATTGGTCTAACAAGGTGTGTTAAGAATTGTGTTGAAATTTTGATGGCAATTACATTGAATTTGTAAATTGCTTTTAATAAGACGGCCATTTTTAGTATGTCATTCCTACTGATCCATGAACATGGGAGATCTTTCCATCTTCTGAAATCTTCTTCAATTTCATTCTACAGCGAGTTGAAGTTCTTGTCCCACATATCTTTCACTTGTTTAGTTAGAGTTATACCAAGATATTTTATAATATTTTTGATTACAGTGAAGTGTGTTCTTTCCTATAGTCTTTCCCAACCTACTTTTAATTTGTATAAAGAAAGGGTACTGATTTCTTAGAGGTATTCTGACATCCAGCCACTTTGCTGACGTTATTTATTACCTGTAGGAGTCCTCTTGTAGAATTTTAGGAGCCTCTATGTATACAATCATGTCATCTGCAAATAGTAATACCTTGAATTCTTCCTTTCTAATTTGTATTCCTTTGATCTTCTTTTGTTGTAGTATTGCTCTAGCTAGAACATCAAGTATTATGATGAATAGATAGGGAGAGAATTGCTAGCCTTGTTTAGTGCCTGATTTTAGTGGGATTGCTTTAAGTTTCTCTCCATTATGATAAAATCATTATGGAGATGAGGGCTGAAAAAAATTAACAAAAAAGAAGCCAGCAGTGCAGCGATCAGAGAGAATAGGCAGGCTTCTCCTTACAATGTGATAGATTTTTCCCTAACTGCAAGGCAGGCTTCTTCTTACTGATAAGACAACCCTTTTTCTTCACAGACTTGAGTTTCTTTAATTTAGCAATAGAAAGGTAGAAGCTTTTTCTTTTTCTATGCAAGAAAAGTTGAAGCTTATTTTTATATAGAATGATGAAGTTCCTTCTGTGCTGGTGCTTGGGCTTTTGCTTCAGGCACACATGTAAGTATGTGTTTGTGTGTGTGTGCACATGTGTATGTATATATGTGTAAGCATGTAAGTTATTGAGAAAAATGGTGGGTCCCAGCAAGAGTCTCTGAAAGAATAAATGAATGTATATGTGTTTATCATATTTGCTTTGTAAAAGCTTTTCTTTTTGTGACTGTGACTCTCTTCCCTGTTCAATAAAAGTTAATTGGTTTGAGCCTCCCTCCTGTCTAGACAACAAGAGCAGCAAGGCTTCTGGGCAAGAGACAAAGGGAGACCATGCAATGAATTACAGTTCAGTTTCTGGTTTCAGAGTAACTTAGTATCCAGACAGGTAAATGTTAGATAAAGGTTATTATAGAAAGCAACCTTACCCCTTTGCAAAACCAAGTCTTGTCCACACTAACTTCCTTCCTCTTTGCTGCCTTCTAGAGAGGACCCAACCTTGGTCTTATCTCCTGTTAATTCTTTGCCCTGACTACTCATATATTACCAAAGTGTAATCAACTGTATTCCTAAGAATTGTACCAATGACTATTGTATCCCCTGACCACCTAGCCAAATATGTGAGTTACTGTAAATAATGCTATATTAGCTAAAGTATGTGTTATTCTTGGAGCGTAGATACTCCAGTCCAAAATTACCTGGAACTAGAGTGAGTGAAAAAGAATATTCACAAGTGGATCCCAAAGAATGATGGGCAGAGAAACCTAGCTTAATTCTTCATTGAGTTTTTGAAATGGTATGTTTTATTCATTAATAATATAGCATTCCATGTTAATTTTAATTCACTACCTATCATTTCTTGAGTTTATTATCTGTAAAAGAGTATAGTTGAAATCCTGGCTTTTCTTGGTCTTTATTAAGCCATGTGGTTCTTTAACAGTAACATCTATGCTATAAAATTTAATGTTATTCCTACTGCCATTATCACTGTAAAACTTGAGCTGTAACAAAGCTAGTCTTTGTAGATTGCAATTTCTGTAAGTAAACCTCCTAAGTCAACTAGTCATCCAAATATTTGATGTGTGAGGAAAAATAGAAGGGTCATGATGAGAGGAAAGTATAGACATTGCCCTCTAATGACAAATCAATCTGATATAAAAGGTCAATCCCTGTAAAAGGCAAGTGTTCAGATACCTATCTCATCTGATCATAGATCAAGAAATGGCATCAGCAGTAACAAGAGCAGATAAACTTTACCTAAGGTGAACCTAATGCACTTGACACATTTACAGTCTCAATCATGCATCCTGTTGTTTTTCATGAACATGTTGTTTGTGTGCATCTGGAGAATAAAGAAAATCAGCCAACTGAAAACTGTTTTCTTCTTTTGGTTGTCTACTCTTTGGAGGACAACTGATGGGATAACGAATATTCAAAACAGTGCTGATGTGTATACCTGTCTTCATGGGTCACTCTTTATATCTGATTTTCCAGTTATACTATATACCCTAATATTGTAAACTTGAAATATCATTTCCTGTTATCCATGAATTTCTAATAAATTTTATATTATTATAGTTCCATATCCAAAGATAAATGTTAAATAGGTACATATACCAATAAAAAGTTATTCTACAAATGCATTTCTGATCTCTCTGAGGAAAGTTTCAAAATAGCAGTAGCTCATTTATTACCATATGTAAAGAAATACAAAACTTCTTTTGGAGGGGGAAAATTAAATTATTTCACCTTTTCCCAACTGCCTATGGCAATTCTTCCATGGGCTCCAAAGTCTAAATGGAGAAAAAGGTTGTTTTTGTAACATTATAGTATGTGTGTTCAGAAATACTTGTACATACCACTTGATGGTGTCTTTGAACTTACCTCAGCCAAATCGGTGTAAGATTATATATATGATGATTTCTTATATTTGTTGATAGAAATTATAAGTTTCTAAATAATGGGTAGTTCTAGTAACCTGGCAAGAACCACTGGCTCTTATAAAGCTTCAATAACATCTAAAGATCTATTTTCTCATACAGTATTATGGCTTTGCTTAGGAGATATAAGAATCTGCTCCAGGAAGTGATGTTATTAATGGTCTTTTTGGATTTCCCAGTAAATCTATTCATATTTGTATCTACTGTGATTGATCTCCATTTAATTAGATTCCTTTGTATAAAAAACACCTCCAAATATTACAGAGGCTAATACTGAATAGTAAACCCTATGCAGTGGCCCATTAAATGTAGAATATTGTAAGTAAATATTAAGCTTGATTCAGCACATGGTGTTCTCAAAAAGCTGTTTTATGTATAATGAACATAGAACTAGAAAAGCAACAATCTTCTTCTGTTTTAAACTCTTGTTTTTATAAAATGCATTCCTTTCTTTAGAAATTATAAATTTACTTGATAGATTGAATTTAAAACTTATTTTCCAACCTCACAAGCCAAAATGTATTTAGAGTTCAATAAATGTCATAGATGCATTTATATGAAAGACAACCTTTTATTTTAAAAACACGTTAATTTTTAAAATAAAAATGGAACAAATAAGAACAAAATTAATTGGAAGAATAATAAATGTCATGAAATGTGTTGAGCTTATTAACATTGTTGTTACTTTTAAATTGCTCCACATGTTAAATAACTACCTTTAGAAATAAAAGCAATTCCATTTTGGAAGTATGTTAGATGGGTGAAAGAATTTATTTATTTATCTACATATTTATGTATTTACTTATTCATTTTTACAGAAAAAGAACAGTTCTTCTTGATCCAGAAACTTGTCCAGGTTTCAGATAGCGAGCCCTCAGCTTTGACATAGCTGCTTTCACCTCCTTGTTTCTCAGAGTGTAGATAAGTGGGTTTAAAATAGGTGTGAATATGGTATAGAACACAGCAAGGACTTTGTCAACTGAATAGCCATTAAAGGGCCATGCATAGATGAAAATGCATGGTCCAAAGAATAGTACAACTACAGTGATGTGAGCAGTTAGGGTGGATCGGGCCTTGGCCATGCTAGCAGAGGAGCGATTCCTAACAGTAATGAGAACCACAGTGTAGGAGATGATCAAGAAAACAAATGTACTCAGGGTGAGAACTCCACTGTTTGCAACTATTAGTAAGCTGATAACATAAGTGTCTGTGCAAGCTAGCTTGGTCACAAGTGGGAGATCACAGAAAAAACTGTCCACCTGGTTAGGACCACAAAATGGCAAGTTAACAGTGAATGCCAACTGGCTCATTGTATGGATGAAACCCACAAACCAGGGGATGATGACTAGAATGATACACACACGGCGACTCATGATTGTCATGTAGTGGAGGGGTTTGCATATTGCAACATAGCGATCATAGGCCATGGATACAAGAAGTACCATCTCACCACCAGCAAATTGATGGACACAGAAAATCTGAGCCAAGCATGCTTCAAAAGATATAGTTTTTCGTTCAACCAGAAAGTCAGCAAGCATTTTTGGGGTAGCAAAAGAGGCTACACACATATCTATAAAAGACAGGTTTGCAAGCAGAAAGTACATGGGGGTATGAAGTCGTGAGTCTGAAGTCACTGTGAGAATGATGAGGAAGTTGCCCAGCAGTATTGCTAGGTACAGCAGTGAAAATATGAGAAACAGGAAAGGCTGTAGCTCCTTTGAACTAGAGAGACCCAATAGCACAAACTCTGTCACTCGAGAGTAATTTGTTTCATTCATTGACTTTGGAAGAGAGTTGCCTTCAGTTATCTGAATGGAAACAGAATAGAAATCAATCAGTTAAATAAGGTTGGCCTGACTTTTCTGTCACAGTTCATCTTTCAACAGTTATACTTTCTATAATTCTGTACATGCAGGTTTTTGAGTTATTCAAAATTATATAACTTATGCCATAAAATGTCATATGTATTTATTTATATAAAGCATTAATCAGGGAATGCCAGTACACTGTGCTTAGAAGCCCACCATTATTCAACTTTGAACAGAAGTACAGAAAGAGCACTTGGGCCTGGTAGCTGTGTTGCTTGACGTGCTCAATGACTGTATTCACTTGTTAAAACTTACTCAAGTATAAACTTGCTTTGCCCTTGGTTAAACATGCTATATGTTTATGAAATTTATGACCACAATGCAAAACAGTGTGGATTCATGTAAATTTTGGAAATTTAGAAGATACAGAACTTCATAGAAGTTTTATTCCTTCCACTCAGTTTTTTTATGAACTTTTTCCTCATAAAAATCTCATATATTGATGCTAGTCTACTTCATACACCGTCAGTAGTGTTCATAATGACAGAAATTACACACACACACACACACACACAAACAGACTGAGAACGAGAGAGAGAGAGAGAGAGAGAGAGAGAGAGAGAGAGAGAGAGAGAGANAACGAGAGAGAGAGAGAGAGAGAGAGAGAGAGAGAGAGAGAGAGAGAGAGACTAATTTGAAGTACCTCAAAAATATTCAAGTTTAGAAAGAGTGAATGTGTACTCTAGGAATTTATACTGTGAGAATAATCTTTGTCCCTATACAGTTACTATGTTTTATTTTATTTCAACAGATTCGTTCTCCTACAGCTTGTAGCCATGTATAGAAATAAAAAAAATAAAAAGCAGTCTACAAAGGAATATTAGACTATCTCAATTTATAAACACTTTATATCTAAATTATGTCTTAAAAGGTGTCTTTTTATTATTTCTAGCAACTGTAAACATCAATGTCTCCTCAGATAATGACTCCTCACTTCCTCATCTCTGCTTGAGTTTCACTGGGTAATTTGCACATAGGGCATTGAATGATGAATAATCTTAATTATCTTTCAGAACAAAATTCAAAGAATATTTTTGGATTTCACATCTCCAACTTGTCAGAACCCAGAAAGGAACTAATTTGGATTTTTATTGTGTAATCCACTGAAACAAGTGCATGAAGTTATTAAGAAATGTTTAAGAAGTATAGAATTTTGAAAAAGAATATATTCTGTGAAAAAACACATACTAGAACAACTTTGACTTGAGAAAGTGCCACATTTTTCTGAACTTTTTAACTTTATCTTAATTTTAAGAATTCACAGCTCTTAGATTCCTGTCACAAAGGATCTTTACAGGCAGGAAAGAAAGTAATACAAGTAGAAACGAATTGCTGGGATTTTATATATATATCCCATAAAGAACAGTAAGATAGAAAGAAGCAGCAGCAGCTTCCTAGGGCAGTCTGACAGAAGTGTCTCTGAGGAGAGAATTTAAAATAGAACATTAACCTAATCGTGTTATTTGATTAAAGCAAAAACTGGTCCCTAATAACTCCTCAGGGTCTCTTGTAAGGTTGATTTCTTCCCTTGTCAGTGGCTTCTGGGACTTTTGAAGAGAGTGAAAAACTTTGGAAAAATCTAGAACCACGTTTCTTAGTGTCTGAAATAAAAGCTGTAGAAATATGAATTCTAACTATATTTTCCATATAAGCCCTTTCTAATTTTCCTACTTTAAATAAACAATGAATTAACTCTTTCAAGGAACAGTTCTAGCTACTGTCACAGAACACTTAGATTAATATCTGCTTCCAAAACGATTACAAACCTGTGTTGTTTATCTTTTGATCACTCAGAGGCATTGGTAAATCTATTACCTTCTTTGTCTTTTACATTATATATTGTATGAAAAGTGGTTATACTTTATCTGCATTAAATTAATGCTGTATGGATGAAAGTGGACAATGATGTGTCAGAATGATAACTTTGACACTGGACTGTTACTGAGAAGCACAAGCTAAACTAAAACCTTTCACTTCAAGTTCTTTTTCATTAGACTGTTTTACTTCAGCAACAACAAAATACAGAGTATGACTTTGTTTACATTCTTAGCTCTTTGGTCAGGGATAGCTAGTGTTTTGCTAAGTTAATAAAGTTTAACATATTTCACCTGTTTGTCACATAGGGAAAAGAAATGACTGTTAAAGTGTCTGTACTTAGGTGAAAGACATGTACCCATTACAAAACTTTCAAAATCACATTGATACAAAATTAGAAGTTTCACCTATACTAGTTAGCATTCATCGTGCTGGAAAATACTATATATACTACCAGAGGAAAAGTAATTTTAAATCTCATCCATATACCAACCTTTCAAGCAACAACTCTGACATGCTAGCAGTATATATTTATTGGAGGAAAAATGGCATGAATGTTAATGAATAATTAAACTACTCTTTACAATGGGACTTAGGACACTTATATGAATCCCATACCTAACTCTGTTAATGAAGTTCAAAACATGACCAAGAAGAAAACTACAGTTATTCTACTAAATCTTACCTTGAGATTCGCTAAGCCAAAGCTTCCATTGGCATTCCACTGGCCTTGGAGTCTTTTGATTCTGGAAGGTACTGACTGAGCTTAATATTATCCCTTCTATCTGTCTCGAACGTTGGCTTAATCAGCAACCTTAATCAGTCACCTCTGGGTGATTGGATTTGATTTTTGTTTTCACCAAGTTTCTGTATCCACTCTGGGAATCAAATTGTCTATAACAGGCCAGTAGACTGTTTACAGGGTAGTCCAAAAAATTTCCTTTTGGGAGACCTAAAGTCACTCAAAATTGTTCTGTTCTCAGTCCCAGTCTAGCATCAATATACAACAGAAAAGGGCAACTTATGTCCAAAACTTGGAAATTTCTATTTCAATATATAAACTGATTTAGAGAATTTCATAGGATAGGATGGAAGCTCCTCCCCCATAAAATTACCAGCTCATATCATTCCCTCTTATTCCTACCACTTAACTCCCACTTGTAAGTTTACCTATATTTCAAACGTCTCCTCCCACCATGGGCTCTTCTGTATAGAAAATGAATAATGCAGTCATGATAAGGTTTCATTTGGAACAGACTGAAACAATGGAAAAAATAGTGGACTCAAAAGGCAATGAGCAAAATCTACAAATATAAGCTCTTACCACTTCTCAACCCCTGCTGAGATCACAGGTTCCCTGGAGCCTTGTCAGCCAGTGAGTTCAGGATCCAACCTCAGAGTTGCCATGGGAGGGAGGGAAAGCTGTTCTGTGTAAGGAAATCTCATTGGCTTTGTGGATTGAAAGGAAATTATTCTTGGGAGGCCTGTGCCTTATTTTTATGGCTTGTCTTAGGTTCCACCTACATTATGCTTGGATAGTCTTGCTTTGTTTGTTTATTTTGGATTATGTAGGCTATCATTTTCTGTTTGTTGGCTCTAAATTACAAGTACTTTTCTTATTTCCAACTTGATGTCATAATAAGAGTAAATATAATTATTACGCTTTTCAAAATTTTACTTCCATCTGCAAATACAGACAAACTGATTATGAATATATAGATCACTGGCTTCAGTCATACAAATATTCAAATGTCTTTTGGGTGTGGATAATATTGGGAAATTTTCAAATATTATTTTACTTTACTGAAAAGCTGGTTCTGGAGATGGAACTTGTCATGCCCAAACATCCCCAAGTATGTTAGTGTCAATGTTTCCTCCAAGCTACTGTGTTTGGGCAGGCTGACCTACTGCATGTGACAGAAAAGAAAATAACAGACAAGGCCAAAAAGGCATTATATATGTTTAAGAATGCCTAAGATGTAAATTATTTCTTATAGAGGTTAGTATTGTTTAACTCATGGTATTTAACTTTTTTACGGAGTGAAAATGTTAAAATAACTAAATATAATAACAGATTTGTAGCTTTCTGAATAATAGTCCCACTCCTTAGTTTTGCTCAAAAAATTATTAAATTTAAATTAATTTTTAAAAATTTAATTTAATTTCTTATATTCATTTTACATACTGTTCACTGTCCCCTCCCAATCAACCCCTCCCACAATCCTTCCTCTTTCTCATCTCCCCTTGTCCTCTGAGTAGGTGGGGTCCCACCTTGGTTTCCCCCAATGCTGGCACTTCAAATCTCTGAAAGGCTAAGCAATTCTTCTCCCACTGACAAGGCAGCCCAGCTAGAGAAACATATTTCACATACAGGCAACAAACAGTTTTGGAAGAATTCCCCATTCCAATTTTCTAGGACCCACATGAAGACCAAGTTGCACATCTGGTACATATGTGCAGGGAGACCTATGTCCATCCTACGTATGTCCTTTGGTTGTTGGTTCAGACTGTGGGAGGTTAAGGGTTCTGGTTAGTTGACACTGTTGGTATTCCTGTGGAATTCCCATCCCTTTGAGGGCCTGCAATTCTTTCTCCTATTCTTCCATGAGAGTCCCTAAACTCCTTCACTGTTTGGTTGTTGGTGTCTGTATCTGTCTGAGTCAGCTCCTGAGTGGAGCCTCTCAGAGGACAACCTGCTCCTCTCTGTAAGCATAACAGAGTACCAAGTAGGGCCAGTTATTGGTTTGCTATTCCCCCAGTCTCTACTCCATCCCCAGTGCCTGCAATTATAGTTGCAGGATAAAATTAAGGTTGAAACTTCTGTGGGTAGAATATCTCTATCATTTTACTGGGGTTCCTGCCCAACTACAGGAGGTGGCCACTTTATGTTCCATATACCCAATTTAGTGAGTCAGAGCTAAGGTCACTCCCATTGATTCTTGGACATATCCCTTATCCTAGGGCTCTATCTCATTCTGAAGATGCTTCCCACCTCTCCTCCCCTGTCATTGCAGCTTTCCATTCATTTTCATGGCTATCTAGCCATCTCTCCTGTACTTCCTCCCATCTGATCCTGAACTCTCAATTACCCTCCCCATGCCCCTCTCTCTCTGTTCCCTCCCTCCATCTGCCTCTTCTCAGTGTTATATTCCCTCTTCAACATGAGATTCAAGCTTCCTTACTTGAGGCTTCCTTTTTTTTTTTTTTTTGTTTAGCATATTTGGGTCTGTGGAATGTAACATATTTTCTGTATTTCATGGGTAATATCCATTTATAAGTGAATACATACTATGCATGTCCTTTTGAGACTGGGTCACCTCACTCAGGATGTTATTCTCAAGTTTCATCCATTTGTCTGCAATTTTCGTGGTGTTTTTGTTTTTGAAACCTGAATCATATTCCACTGTGTAGATTACCACATTTTCCTTTCCATTCTTCAGTTGAGACACATCTAGGTTGTTTCAAGCTTCTGGTTCGTATGAATAAAGCTGATATGAAAATAGTTAAACAAGTAACTTTGTGGGATGTTGGAGCACCTTTTAGGTATACAGCCAAAGTGTTATAGATGGGTCTTAAGGTAGAAAAAAAATCCTAGTTTTCTGAGAAATGGCCAAATTGATTTCCAAAGTGTTTGAACAAGTTTGCACTCTCACCAGCAATGAAGAAGTGTTCCTCTTGCTCCACATCCTCACCAGTATGTGCTATCTCTTTAGTTTTTTTTTTCACTTAGCCATTCTGGTGGGTATATGACAGAACCTCAGAGATATTTTGATTTTCATTTCTCTGATGGCAAAGGACTTTGAACACTTCTTTAAGTGCTTCTTGGCCATTTGAGATTCTTGTGTTGAGAATTCTGCTTAGATCTGTATCCCAGTTTTAAATTGAATTATTGGTGTCCAACCTCCTGAGTTTTTGGTTTCATTAATTCTTTCTATTGTTTTCTTTGTTTTTGATTAATTTCAGCCCGAATTTTGATTATTTCCTGACCTAATTTTTCTTTACTTATTTTTATTGGATATTTTCTTTATTTACATTTCAAATATTATCCCCTTTCCTGATCTTCCCCCAGAAACATGTTGTGATATATCTCCTCCCAAATATGTCCCAGCAATTGAAACACAACACAGTTAATATGATTACATGCTGCATGCCTAGATTGGGCAGATCTACCACTATACTACCATCATCCACAGCTTATGAGACCTCTTAGAACCTGTAGTTCCTCCAGACCATATGCTTATGCTCCTCTTTTCTTCTTCTTCTTCTTCTTCTTCTTCTTCTTCTTCTTCTTCTTCTTCTTCTTCTTCTTCTTCTTCTTCTTCTTCTTCTTCTACTACTTCTTTTTCTTCAACATCTGCATCCTCCCCCTTTTCCATTTTCTCCTTCATCTCCCACCCTTCTGCTCCACCTTCCCTTTTATCTGCCCAACCATCAGCTCTCCTTTATTTTACAAATTAATGTGGAAAACAGGTTTACAGGAAATCATCTTAGTCCTGGCTCATTTCTTGTTCACAACCCCTCACAAGAGAACAGATTTAACATCAAATATAATTAGCCCCAGGGCTATCCACAACGGAAACCCCATTCTCTTCTCTCTTCCCCTGGTTCTATGAGGGTGTTCCCCCAACAAACCATCCAGTCTCACCCTTCTGCTCTGGTATTCCCCTATACTGGGACATCAAGCCTTCACAGGACCAAGGGCCTCACTTCCCATTGAAGCTCAACAAGGCCATCCTCTGCTACATATACAGCTGGTGCTATGGGTCCTCTTTGGTTGGTGGTTTAATTCCTGGGAGCTCTAGGGGGTCTGGTTGGTTGATATATTTGATCTTCCTATGGGGTGGCAAACCCCATCAGCTCCTTCCATCCTTTATCTAACTCCTCCATTCCCCAATGGGGACCTGGTGCTCAGGCCAATGATTGGCTGTGGGCATCTGTCTCTGTATTTGTCAGGCTCTGGCAAAGACTCTCAGGAGACAGCTCTATCAGGCTCCTGTCAGCATGCTCTTCTTGACATTCACAATAGTGTCTGGGTTTGGTGACTGTATATGGGATGGATTCCAGGTGGAGTAGTCTCTAAATGGCCTTTCCTTCAGTCTCTGCTCCACACTTTGCGTCCATATTTCCTCTCTTGAGTATATCCCCCCTTCTAAGATGAACCAAAACATCCACAAGTTGTTATTCCTTCTTGAGTTTCATGTGGTCTATGAATTATATCGTGGTTATTCTGTGCTTTTGGGTTAATATCCCCTTATCAGTGAGTGTACACCATGTGTGTTGTTTTGTAACTGGGATACCTCACCTCACACAGGATAATATTTTCTAGTTCCATTCATTTGCCTAAGAATTTCATGAAGTCATTGTTTTTAACACTTGAGTGGTACTCCATTGTGCAAATGTACCACAATTTCTGTATCAATGTCTCTATAGGAGAATATATGTGTTACTTCCAGCTTCTGGATATTATAAATAGAACTGCTATGAACATAGTAGAGCATGTGACCTTTATATGTTGGAACATCTTTTGGGTACATGCCCAGGAGTAGTATAACTGGGTCATCAGGTAATACTATGTCCAACTTACTGAGGAGTCACCAGACTGATTTCCAGAGTGGTTTTACTAGCTTGCAAACCCATCAAAAATGGAGGAGTGTTTCTCTTTCTCCACATTCTTGCTAGCATCTGCTATCACCTGAGTTTTTGATCTTAACCATTCTGACTAGTGTATTGTGGGATCTAAGTGTTATTTGGATTTGTATTTCCATGATGACTAAGGATGTTGAACATTTCTTTAGGTGCATGTAGGCCATTCGATATTCCTCAGTTGAGAATTCTTTGTTTAGATCTGTACCTCATTTTTTAATGGTGTTGTTTGATTCTCTGGAATCTAACTTCTTTTTTTTTAAATTAGATCTTTTATTTATTTACATTTCAAATGTTGTCCCCTTTACTAGTTTCCCCTCAGAAAATCCTTTATCCTCTCCCCCCTCCCCCTGTTCCCCAACTCACATACTCCTGCTTCCTGGCACAAGCATTCCTCTATACTGAGGCAAAAATCCTTCACAGGACCAAGCGCCTCTCCTCCCATTAATGACCAAATAGGCCAACCTCAGCTGCCTTTGTAGCTAGAGACAAGATTCTCTCCATGTGTTTTCTTTGATTGGTGGTTTAGTCCCAGGGAGCTCTAGGGTTATGGGTTAGTTCATATTTGTGTTCTTCATAGGGGGCTGAAACCCATTCAGCTCCTCGGGTACATTCTCTAGCTCCTTCGTTGGGGACCCCATGCTCTGACTAATGGAAGACTGTGAGCATCCACTTCTGTAATAGTCAGGCACTGGCAGAGCTTCTCAGGAGACAGCTATATCAGTCTCCTATCAACAAGCAATTGTTGGCATCTGAAATAAGGTTTTGGTGGTTGTTTATGGGATGGATCCCCAGGTGGGGGAGTTTCTGGATGGCCATTCCTTCAGTCTCTGCTCCAAATTTTGTCTCTGTAACTCCTTCCATGTTTATGTAATTCCCCTTTCAAAGAAGGATAGAAGTATCCGTAATTTGGTCTTCTTTCTTCTTGAGCTTCATGTGTTTTGCAAATTGTATTTTGGATATTCTGAGCTTCTGGTTTAATATCCACTTCTCAGTGAATACATACCATGTGTGTTCTTTTGTGATTGGGTTACCTCACTCAGGATGATATCCTCCAGTTGCATCTATTTGCCTAAATATTTCATGAATTCATTGTTTTTAATTGTTGAGTATTACCCAATTGTGCAAATGTACCATATTTTCTTCATCTATTCCTCTGTTGAAGGATATCTGGGTTCTTTCCAGCTTCTGTCTTTTAAAAATAAGGCTACTATGAACATAGTGGGGCATCTTCTTGGTATATGCCCAGGAGTGGTATTGCTGGATCTTCCAGGAGAACTATGTCCAATTTTCTGAGGAACCACCAACCTGTTTCTAGAGTGGTTGAACCAGTTTGCAGTCCCACCAGCAATGGAAGAGCGTTCCTCTTTCTCCACAGCCTCACCAGAATATGCTGTCACCTGAGTTTTTGATCTTATCCATTCTGACTNGTGTGAGATAGAATTTCAGGGTTGTTTTGATTTGCATTTTCCTGATGATTAAGGATTTTGAACTTTTTTTTTTTTTAGGTGCTTGTCAGCCATTTGATATTCCTCAGTTGAGAATTCTTTTTTAGCTCTGTACTCCATTTTTAATAGGGTTATTTGGTATTCTAGAGTCTAATTTCTTGAGTTCTTAGTATATATTGGATATTAGTCCCCTACTGGTTTTAGTATTGGTAAAGACCTTTTCCCAATCTGCTGGTTTCCGTTTTCTCATACTGACAGTGTCCTTTTTGCCCTACAGAAACTTTGCAATTTTAAGATGTCCTACTTGTTTATTCCTGATCTGTCTGAGTCTTCAATTCTATTCCATTGATATACCTGTCCGTCGCTATACCAGTACCATGAAGTTTTGATCACAATTGCTTTGTAGTACAGCTTGCGGTCAGGTTGATGGATTTCCATATATTAAACCATCCCTCATCCCTGGGATGAAGCCTACTTGATCATGATGGTTGATCGTTTTGATGTGTTCTTGGATTCTGTTTGCAAGGGTTTTATTGAGTATTTGTGCATTGATGTTCATAAGAGAAATTGGTCTGAAGTTCTCTTTTTTGGTGGATCATTGTGTGGTTTAAGTATCAGAGTAATTGTGGCTTCAGAGAATGAATTTGGTAGATTACCTTCTGTTGCTATTTTGTGGAATAGTTTGAGGAGTATTGGAATTAGGTCCTCTTTAAAGGTCTGATAGAACTCTGCACTAAATCCTCCAGTTTCTTGGCTTTTATTGGTTGTGAGAATATTAATTACTGTTTCTATTTCTTTAGAGGAAATGGACTCTTTAGATTGTTACTCTGATCCTGATTTGACTTTGGTACATGTTATCTGCCTAGAAATTTATGCATTTCATCCAAGTTTTCCAGTTGTTTTGAGTATAGGCTTTCATAGTAGGTTCTGATGATATTTTTGGATTTCCTCATATTCTGTTGTTATGTCTCCCTTTTCATTTCTTATTTTGTTAATTAGGATACTGTCCATGTGCCCTCCAGTTAGTCTGGCTAAGTGTTCGTCTATCTTGTTGATTTTCTCAAGGAACTAACTCCTGGTTTGGTTGATTCTTTGTATTGTTCTTTTTGTTCTTATTTGTTTGATTTCAGCCCTGAGTTTCATTATTCCATGTTGTTTACTCCTCTTGGGTGAATTTGCTTTCTTTTGTTCTATAACTTTTAGCTGTGCTGTAAAACTGCTTGTGTATGCTCTCTCCAGGTTCTTTTTGGAGGCACTCAGAGCTATGAGTTTTTCTCTTACTACTGTTTTCATTGTGTCCCATAAGTTTAGATATGTTGTAGCTTCATTTTCATTAAACTCTAAGAAGTCTTTAATTTTTCTTTATTTCTTCCTTTATCAAGTCATCATTGAGTAGAGTGTTGTTCAGCTTCCACATTTATGTGGGCTTTTGATTTTTTATGTTGTTATTGAAGACCAGCCTTAGTTCAAGGTGATCTGATAGAATGCATGGGATTATTTCAATGATTTTGTATCTGTTGAGGCCTGTTTTGTGACTGATTATATGGTCAATTTTGGAGAAGGTTTCATGAAATGTCCTATAGATATCAGTTAAGACCATTTGTTTCATAATTTCTGTTAGTTTCATTGTGCCTCTGTTTAGTTTCTGTTTCCAGGATCTGTCCATTGATGAAGGTGGGGTGTTGAAATCTCCCACTATTATTGTGTGTGGTGCAATGTGTGTTTTGAGCTTTACTAAAGTTTCTTTAATGAATGTGAGTACCTTTGGATCATCGATGTTCAGATTTGAGAGTTCATCTTGGTAAATTTTACCTTTAATGAGTATGAGGTGTCCCTCCTTGTCTTTTTGATGACTTCAGTTTGAATGTCAATTTTATTTGATATTAAAATGGCTACTCCAGCTTGTTTCTTCAGACCATTTGCTTGAAAAATTGTTTTCCAGCCTTTTACTCTGAGGTAGTATCTGTCTTTGTAACTGAGGTGAGTTTCTTGTATGCAGGAAAATGTTGGGTCCTGTTTACCTAACCAGTCTGTTTGTTATATCTTTTCGTTAGGGAATTGAGTTCATTGATATTAAGAGATATTAAGGAAAAGTCATTGTTGCTTCCTGCTATTTTTGTTGTTAGACTTGGAATTTTATGTGGTTATCTTCTTTTAGGTTTGTTGAAAGATTAATTTCTTGCTTTTTCTAGAGCTTAGTGTCCTTCCCTGTGTTGGAGTTTCCCTTTATTATCCTTTGAAGGACTGGATTTGTGGAAAGATACTGCCTAATTTGGTTTCGTCATGGAATACCTTGGTTTCTCCATCTATGGTAATGGAGAGTTTTGCTGGGTATAGTAGCCTAGGCTGGCATTTGTACTCTCTTGGGGTCTGTATGACATTTGTCCAGGATCTTCTGGCTTTCATAGTCTCTGGGGAGAAGTCAGGTGTAATTCTGATAGGTTTGCCTTTATATGTTATTTGACCTTTTTACCTTAATGCTTTTAATATTCTTACTTTGTTTTGTGCATTTGGTGTTTTGATTATGTGACAGGAGATTTCTATCTTTTCTGGTCCAAACTATTTGGAGTTTTGTAGGATTCTTGTATGTTCGTAGGCATCTCTTTCTTTAGGTTGGGAAAGTTTTCTTCTGTAATTTTGTTGAAGATATTTACTGGTCCTTTAAGTTGGAAATTTTCTTTCTCATCTATAGCTGTTATCCTTAGGCTTGGTCTTCTCATTGTGTCCTGGATTTCCTGGATGTTCTGGGTTAGGATCTTTATGCATTTCTAATTTTTCTTGATTGTTATGTCAATGTTTTCTATGGTATCTTCTGCACCTGAGATTCTCTCTTCTGTCTCTTGTATTCTGTTGGCTATGCTTGCATCAGTGGCTTTTGATTTCTTTTCTAGGTTTTCTATTTTCAGAGTGGTCTCTCTTTGTGATTTCTTTATTGTTTTTACTTCCATTTTTAGATCCTGGATAGTTTTGTTCAATTCTTTCACCTAATTGGATGTATTCTCTCCTATTTCTTTAAGGGAGTTATTTATTTCCTTCTTATAGTCCTCCATAATCATCATGAGAAGTGACTTTAGATCCATATCTTGCTTTTCTGCTGTGATGGTGTATCCAGGACTTGCTATGATGGAAGTGTTTGGTTCTGATGATGCCAAGTAACCTCGGTTTCTGTTGTTTCTGTTCTTAAACTTGCCTCCTGCCATTTGATTATCTCAAGTGCTCGCTGCCTTCAATATATCTCATTGGAGCCTGTCCTTCCTGTAATCCCCGTTGAGTCAGAACTTCTCAGAGTCTAGCTTTGTGTGTGTGTGTGTGTGATCCTGTCATTCTGGGAACTTGTGATGCTGAGATTCTGAGTATGTCAGAGTTCTTGGCAGTCAGGCTTCCTCTGAGACCCTGAGATCCTGGTGTGACCAAACTCCTGAAATCCTGGGATCTTGGTATTAAGATCCTGGGCATGTTAGAGTGCCTGGAAATGGTACCTCCTCTGGGGACCTTGGGGCTGTCTGCTAAGTTTGAAACCAAGGTAGACCAGTGCTGACCAGAAGGAAGCTGAGGCACTGGTTAGGTGGGATTCCTGTGTCTGTGATCCAGCTGGCCCCAGGCACTCCCAGTTCTGTTGGAAGAAATGTTGTATTCCACTCACCAGTGATCCTAATATCCTGGTCATACTGGGGCTCCTGGGGTGGAGAGTCCTCTGTGGACTGGGGGACTGTCCACCAAGTTCAGGGCCCAAGGTGTCCCAATGTTGGCACTGACCTGAAGGAACAAGCCACTGGTCAGGCAGGGTTCCTGTGTCTGTGCTGCAGCTGGCCCCCATTTATTCAGCTCTTAAGGATAAGGACATCTTGATTTTTGAAGACAAATGGATGGAACTAGAAAATGTCACCCTGAGTTAGATAACTCAGAACCAAAGGACATACATGGTATGTATTCACTAATAAGTGGGTGATAGTCAAAAAACGTACATAATTGCTAGGATAGAATCCGCAGAACTCGAGAAGATTAACAAGCCAAAGGGCCCAAGTTAGGATGTATCAATCCCACTCAAGAGGAAGAAGAAGACAGTCATGGGAGGTGGAGGGAAGGAAATGAAGATCATGATCAGGAATGGGAAAGGGTGAGACAGGAGAGAAGCCCTGAGAGAGGACATAAGAATGAATGGAATTTTACAACCACAGGAGAGTAGGAGGTAGGGAGAACCCACTAGTAAGTGCCAAAAACTTAAGAGGTAAGAGACTCTCAAGACTCAATGGGAGGGACCTTAGGTAAAATGCCCAACAGTGGGGAAAGGGAACTTGCAGAGTTCACTTCCAGTAAAAAAAAACAAAAAAACAAAACATGGCATCAAGTGTAGTGATGGGGTTGCTATCCCACAGTCAAAAACTCTAACCCAGAGTTGTTCCTGTCTAAAAGAACTGCAAGGGTAAAAATAGAGAAGAGACTGAGGGAAAGGTGGTCCAGTGACTGACCCAATTTGGGCTCCATCTCAACAGGAGGCCCCAAGGCCTGACATCATTACTGATGATAGCATGGCTAGCATGAGCCCAGCATGGCTGTCCTCTGATAGGCCCAACAAGCAGCTGACTGACACAAAGGTAGATATTTACACCCAACAGTTGGTCTGAAGTTGCAGACACCTGTTGTTTAATTAGGAGAAGGATTGAGAAAGCTGAAAGGGAGAGTGACCCCATTGGAAGCCCAGGACTCTTAACTAGCCCAGACCCCCAGGGAGCTCCCAGAGACTGAGCCACCAACCAGGGGCATACAGGGGCTGGTCTGAGGACCCTAACATATATATATAGGAAAGGTCTGCCTGGTCTGGTCACAATGGGAGAAAAGGAATCTAACCCTTGAGATACTTGAGGCCCCAGGGAGTAGTGAGGCCTGGCAGGAGGTGGAGGGAGGGGATCCTCTTGGAAACAGGGGAGAAAAAAATGAGTGAGGAACTGTGGGAGAATTCCTATATTCTCTGACCCATTCCTTATTTCTTAAGTGTTGGTGTATGTTAGAATAAATATTTAACAAACTCTGCCAGACACCCACCAAGTTCCTATGTTAAAACTTTAGGCTCACTGCCATTACTAGCTTGATCCACATCCCGAAAACAAGAATAAGGCAGTTTCTAAAGATAAAAAGGCCTTGTCTAATCAAACAACTCCAAGAAAGTAAAACTACAGGCTTGTAGTGCCCCCAGAACTGGCATTTAAGCTCCCATTACCAAACTTACTATAAAAATCTCAGTTATTCCCTTCCCCATTGTCACAAACCACTTTCCTGCTTTGTCTACACCTTGTTGTTTGAAACAAACAGTTCTGTCTGCTGATGTCAGCCTGCTCTCTTTTCTGACTCCTGTTTCTTTAAGCTGCCTCAGAAAGCTAACAGACCTGTGGTCAGGCATAGTTGGGCAATATAAATCAGACTCCATGATACTGTGTGTGTGTGTGTGTGTGTGTGTGTGTTTTCTTTGTATTTGTTTGTTTCCACAAGAAAGAAAGAACATGAATTTAGGTAGTTAGGGATGGAGAGAGAGAGGGATCTGGAAGGAACTGTTGAAAGGAAAAAAATTGTGATCAAAATTATAATGTCACAGCATTCGCAATAAATACATAGAAACATAAAAAACCCCAAATCAAACAAAGTATAAGAAGGTAGATTGTTCTGGGGAATAATACCTGAGGCAAACCTCAGTATTTAAGCATGCATATGTGCAAGTGAGTGCGTGCACACACACACACACACACACACACACACACACACACACACACACACATGCATGCACACTGAGGTATCTACTTGAAAATAAATCTTCCTCCAAAGAACGATGAGTTAGTGTCATGCTTGTAAATTTTAAATTTTAAATTTTAAATGTCAACGTAGCTTGAATTTAGGTTCTAGGGGACAGTTAATTCTGTCTCTACTATCTCACTTCTGGGGTCATAACCCTAAACCTTCAAACACACATAGATGCTAAGTGGGATGACGAGTGACATTATTTGGCATTTCATGTACTCTGATGTGATCTTTGGAAAGGTTGAGAAGTTTTTGAAGGTCAATCTGGTGGCAGGCTTACCATTCTCATTCAGCCTTCCAAATTTTGAAATTGTAGGCAGGTTCTACCATTTTCACGGTAATTTTTTTTCAATTTGTTTTAAAATGATAGAAATGTTTTATTAATTCTTTGAGAATTTCATGCAATGTAACTTCATCATATTTGTCACTCACTCCTGTGCCTAACTCCTTGCAGATCCATTGACTCCTTACTTCCCATTCCACTCTTGAAAAAAAAAAAAGAACAGAGTTTTCTCTAGCAAAGATACTGACATCTGACACAATCTTTTATCCCTGATTCTGAAATACTCCCCAAGCTTGAGGGGCATATGTTGTCTTTTAGATGTATTAATTCTGAAAAGGAAACATAGGGTCCATTCTTCTTCATTCCAGTTGTACTCTGTATTTTTTTATTGTTATAGTAAGACAGTCCAAAAAAAGGAATATGTATGAAAAAGTTTTATTTCAGCTTATGCTTCCAGGTAACAAACAGTACATCAGTCACATAGGTCAGGGCAAGAACTCAAAGCAGGAACTGAGGCAGAGACCTGAGAGGAATGCTGCTTACTAGGGTGATCCACTTGAAAATCAACAACAACAACAACAACATCTTCTTAGTTTTACAACCAACCTCAAAGAAAGAGATAAAGACATTAGAAATTAGAGACATTCATGTTCATGGATCTTAGAATTAACATTGTGAAAATTGTCATTTTCTAAAAAGCCATGTATGGACTCAGTACAATCCTTTTCAAATTAATTATCTCACTGTTCACAAAAATTGCAAAAGCAAATAGTATCACACAATTTTAATGGAACTACAAAAGGGCTTTTGATAGCTGAAATGGTCCTGAGCAAAAGGAACAGTGCAGGATGGATTACCTATTCTAGAAATCAAGTTATATTACAGAGCTATACCAATAAAGATAACATGGTATTGGCACAAAGCAAATTAGATTAATGAAACAAAACTGAAGACCCAAACATGAATTGGCTTAACTACAATTATCTAGTGTTTTGCAATAATGACAAAAGCATAATCTGGGTAAAACTATCATCTTCAACAAAAGGTACTGGGAAAACTGGATGCCTACATGAAGAAAAATAAGATAAAATGTGTATTTATCAACTTGCCAAATACTAATTCGAATTTGACCAAAAACCTAAATGTGACACCTGAAACAACAAAACTTCTAGAAGAAAATGTAACCAGTACTTATATTTTAATAGGCTCCATATTTGAAAGTTAGGTCCTGAATATCAAATAACTGTTTATGTTAATCAACCATACAAAGTTCTTATATTGTGAGATCTAGATATAAATTTCATTTCACAGGATGTTCCTGGAGATTTCAGATTGTTTCACTGTATTTTGAGCATAATAATAACAATAACAACAATAAAATAATAACAATATAAATCTATCTTCAAATTCTGTACATGAAATAGATGAGAAACATATAAATGTACAGATATAAATAGAAATGCATACTTGAAAACATTGTATTTACATTTCTTTTTGGAAAATAAGAAAAGACTGATTTTTGCCCCAGTGTAGGGGAATGCCAGGGCTGAGAGGCAGGAGTGGTTGGGCAGGTAGGTGAGCATGCCCATAGAAGAGGGGGCGTGGGGTGGGATGGGATAGGGTGTTTCCAGGGGAAACTGGGAAAGGAGATAACATTTGAAATGTAAATAAATAAAATATTCAATGAAAAAAGAAAAAAAAGAAAAGACTGACTTTATACATTTTTATAAACTGAAGTATAAGTGTCTAATGTTATAAACATATTTAAGTGTATGAGGTAGAATATTGTTTAAATTATCAATTATGTACATGACAAGTTTATTATGACCTTAGTCTAGAATCCTTGCCTTAGATACAAAGCATACAATCATATATGCTTCTAAGAATTAACACAACAAGTGATTTATTAGCTCTGTGGTATGAAAAAATCACATGACTTCTCACCAAGTGTTGACCCTGTCACTGCTGCTTATGTACAGCAGTCCTGAAGCATAATGAACTAACCAAAAACTTACTCCCTGATATTTTTCATCTCATTCTATGTTCTGTAACAAAATAGATCTTTTTGTTAATTCTTGTTCTTGTTCTATTTGTGGAATCTTTAAAGTATTCTTGTGAGTAAACAAATACTCTCATGTAATTATCTCTAATGGAAGCAATTGCTGTGGTCCCAACTCTCCTGTGGGTCTCCTGGTCACTACAGTCCAATGACGTCAATTCACAATTAGTTTCTAATAACTGCAGTGGCTTTTTATATATCTCTGTGTTGATGACAGTAATAGTCTGAAAACTTGAGGGTGAAAATTGAAGTTTAGAAAGTCATGGGAGTCCTGCCTTTGTTACCTATTTATTGGCTCTTACAGAATTATGATGCTCTTCTCTGTTGCTTGTAAAAGAAAAGGGAGACGAGTGCTGCTTCCTGGACCTATAGATAAGTCAGGAGAGATGTTCTTATGACATGTAAGTAAATGTATACACTTATAGATGCAACACAGATGTAGAAATATTCCTTGCAGATGACATATTATAGATTTAAATTTTTGGAGGATTCTGAAAATTATAATTTAGTATTTTGAATGGAAGCACAATATATCTAAAGTTAGACTAAGTTCCTGGCAATTTCTATAACAGAATTATTTTGAAACTTTGTTGCCATAAGTCAGACTCTTGACCATCCAAGTTTTCCCCCAGCTCCTTAGAACTCCCACATCCAGATACATTTCATTCACTTAAATACAGCCACTGGTGGTTACAGAAATAACCTATTACTTGGGTGTTTTTCTTTTTAAAATAAAGCTTTTGTTATCTCTAGAGTGATTTACAACGACTAAATTTTTTCCCTTTGTTAATGAGTTTAGTACATTATAGGTTAACCACATATGCCTTTCAGTGTAATATAAGCAAAGTGTTTTTTTTCTGTATTTTCTCAAAAACAATGTATCAATCAGTGTCCACTAACAGCAAGTGTGATATGCCTGATCTGTCTTTAGTTACAAATTAAAAAGACAAAATGTTGAAAAGTAGGTGAAAGATGCATATGTGAAACAGAAATATTCATGAGACCTGTAGACTATATATTCTTTCTCAATTCATCTATCAGTCCTAATATCTGAGTAATGAGAATTGGAGAGAGCGCTATACACTAAAATTTCAAACATTGAGGACCTGAAGATCACTGTGTTCAGCATACCCAGAGAGATGGATATTTATTTAAATATTGTAATAATTGAAAGTCTGTTTTGTATAGGCACATCTAATTGGAAACACATTTTAGTATGATTTATGCCAGGCAATGTGAAATTATCAAATAATAATTATTATATTAAATTGGGATACATCTTATCTAACACACTGTATCTAAGGAGTAATTATAAAATCTTAGAAATCATGGAGTTCTCACCTCAGTAATCATCTAAGAGGCATTTTGATGGGTTTTGTTTTTATTTTTTCTTTTTATAAGTATTTAATATGTAAAATTGATAAGTTCTTACAGGTTAAAAAGACCCAGGCTGGGTCACATAGGTGCTCAATATCATAATTACAATCTCACATGACATTGTTTGCATTCATCAATATAGAATTAATTATTTGCAGATAAAATGTGAACTCTTTCCATCTAACATATAATGTGCAAGAAAAAGAATACAATTAATTGAGTAATCGATTTTTCTCAATAGTCAAGAAATGAATAATATGGGTCTATAATTTTTGTGGAGGCAGATATTAATCTATAACAATGCATAGCACTAGGCTTTGAAAGAATCAACACATCTGTACTTATACACTAGTGAAATTAGAAAGGGATTATATGGTAAATACTGTTGAAGTCCATACTCCTACCAGCTTTATTTCAGACACTAAGTCTTATTATCCAATTTTCCCAAAGATTTTCAAGAGTTCCAGGAATCACTGACAGTGGAAGAAGTCAGTTTTGCAGAAGACTCAGAGAAGTTACTGGAGCCCAGTTCCTGGTTGAATCTACTAACATGATTGGATTGGATGTTCTCTTTTAAATTTTCTGCTCACAAACAGTTCTGTTAAACTGCCCTAAGGAGCTGCTGCTGATTCCTTCCTTCTTACTCTTCCTTATGGGGTGTATATAAAATCCCAGTAAGTTGTTTCTGCTTGTATTGCTTTTTCCTGCCAGTAAAGATCCAGTGTGACAGGAGTCTCAGAGTTGGATCTTCTAAAAACTAAGGCAAATGTTTAAAAGCTCAGAAAAAAAAAAAAGTGGTGTTTTCTCAAAATCAAACACATTGTATTATGTATTTTTCTATAGTATACTCTACTCCGACCCTACCACTTAAACAGTTCTGAATCCCTTGGTGCACTTGCTTCGATGGGATAAGAGGTAAAAACACAAATTAGTTCCTTGCTGGGTTCTGACAAGTTAGAGCCATGAAATACAAAATTATTCCCTGGATTTGTTTCTGGAAGATAACTAAGATTACTAGTCATTTTTGGCCATGTATGTAAATCACCCAGTGAAACCCAAGCAGAGATAAGAAATTAAGTAGTTATTGTCTAAGAAGACATTGGTATTCATAGTTGGCAGAGGCTGGAAGTAATAAGACACCTTTAAAGACGTGATTTAGATGAGAATGATCTTCAAATTGAGATAATACAGTGTTTCTTTGCAAATACTTTTGCAATTTACTTATTTCTGTGCATGTTTGCAAGCTATAGATCACTCATATAACTAAAAACAAGCTAAATGGGAGTAAATTCAGATAAAATAGGGCATATTACCTGTGCAGGAAAGAAAACCATTCTCAAATTATAAATTCCTACAGTACACAATCTTTCTAAACATGATTATTCTCAAGGCTCTTCAAATGTGTGTGTGTGTGTGTGTTCCAAAATTTTTTCTTTCATTATTAACACTAGCAGCTGTGTATGAAGAAGGTTACCATATCCCAGTTTTAGTTGACAGCAATATATGTATCAGATTTCTCCAGAAGGAGAAACTTCATGAGGAGCTGAGTGACAGGAAGAAAAGTTCTATGAAGTTCTCTATCTTCCACTTTTGCCAAGATTGTATATTTTACGTTACAGGATTTGTAATTGGAGAGACAGAGATGATTTGTAGTTTCTAAGTGTGAAGATCCTTTTAATATACAAGCTAAAAGAGAAATCCATAGCTGCCTCTCTTTATGGCTACAAATGACATGAGCACATAGCATGTTTATGCAAGGGCAAATCCAGAAGTATATGCTCCATTGAATTTTCACAAAGTGAACAGAATCATCAGGTACAATAAGCAACAGAGTTACCAGGACTCGGTGTCCTTCCTGTCCTTTCCTATTCAAGGATGACTAGTGGCAGGTTTCTCAAAACCATGTAATCACTTTGTTTAATTTCAGGCTTTATATAGCTAGATCCATTCAACATTACATCACATTAGTTATGTAATTGTTCAGTAACTCAAGAAAATCCATGTATAGACACATTAATATATAAATATATACTGTAATTGAGAAAGGAAGAGAAAAAATTTTAACTGATGTCTATTCTATTCCATTCAGGTAACTGGAGGCAACTCTCTTCCAAAGTCAATGAATGAAACAAATTACTCTCGCGTGACAGAGTTTGTGCTGTTGGGTCTGTCTAGTTCAAAGGAGCTACAGCCTTTCCTGTTTCTCATATTTTCACTGCTGTACCTAGCAATACTGCTGGGCAACTTCCTCATCATNCTCACAGTGACTTCAGACTCACGACTTCATACCCCCATGTACTTTCTGCTTGCAAACCTGTCTTTTATAGATATGTGTGTAGCCTCTTTTGCTACCCCAAAAATGCTTGCTGACTTTCTGGTTGAACGAAAAACTATATCTTTTGAAGCATGCTTGGCTCAGATCTTCTTTGTTCATCTCTTTACTGGTGGTGAGATGGTACTTCTTGTATCCATGGCCTATGATCGCTATGTTGCAATATGCAAGCCCCTCCACTACATGACAATCATGAGTCGCCGTGTGTGTATCATTCTAGTCATCATTTCCTGGTTTGTGGGTTTCATCCATACAACTAGCCAGTTGGCATTCACTGTTAACTTGCCATTTTGTGGTCCTAACCAGGTAGACAGTTTTTTCTGTGATCTCCCATTGGTGACCAAGCTAGCTTGCATAGACACTTACGTTGTGAGCTTGCTAATAGTTGCAGATAGTGGATTTCTATCCATGAGTTCATTTCTCCTCCTGGTGGTCTCCTACACTGTGATTCTCATTACTGTTAGGAATCGCTCCTCTGCTAGCATGGCCAAGGCCCGATCCACTCTAACTGCTCACATCACTGTAGTTGTACTATTCTTTGGACCATGCATCTTCATCTATGTGTGGCCCTTTAGCAGCTATTCAGTTGACAAAGTCCTTGCTGTGTTCTATACCATCTTCACACCCATTTTAAACCCAGTTATCTACACTCTGAGAAACAAGGAGGTGAAAGCAGCAATGTCAAAGCTGAAGGGTCGCTATCTGAAACCTGGACAGGTTTCTGCATTGGTAAGAAATGTTCTTTTCCTGGAAACAAAGTAAAATTACAGGACTAGCAGCAGTTTTATCTTCCCTCTAATGCATATCCTAAATGGAAGTGCCTTTACTTCTAAAGTTAGTTATTTAATATATAGGGCTGTTTAAAGGCTTACTACACATTTCATGAAATTTAACATTCCTTCACTTATTTTTGTTCTCTGCAATTTTTTCTATTTTCTTTGAAACTTATGATGGTTTTAAAATTGAAGTTTGTTTTTCATGTAAATGATGTTTTGGCATTTATTGAGTTGCAAATACATTTTGTCTTGTGTTTAGAAAATTTAGTTTATATTTACACTATCAAGTAAATTTGCTGTTTGTAAAGAATGTGATATATTTCACAAGAGAAGAATTGAAAACAAGAGTGATGATTCTTGCATTTTTGTAGTTCTATCTTCATTTTGTTCCTTCCATAATACCCTTTTTTGTGAATACCACGTGAAGACTGAAACTTAAGTTTACTTACAGTATTTTGCACTCCATGAATCTCTGTACAGAGTTTACTATTCAGCAGCAGGACCTACAGTACTTTGGTTTTATGTACAAATGAATCTAATTAAATAGACATTAATCACAATAGGTAAGACCACTCACAGACTGCTTTGGAAATCTAAAGACATTTTTAATAACATCAACTCCTGGAACTGATCTTTATATCTTATAGACAAAGCCCTGATACTGAGAAAAATTGATCCTTAGATATTACTAAAGCTTTATAATAACCAATAGTTCTTGCTATAGGTTATTTAATAGCCATGTTACTAGAACTACCCATTATTTAGCAGTTCACGATTTCCATTAATAAATGCAAAAAAATCATCTCATGCTTAATCCTAGATCAATTTTGGCTGAGGAATGTCGAAAGGCATTATCAATCACATTGTATAAATAAATATTTATAAGCACACATTAATATGATTCTGTCACATAAACACTTTTCTCTTCATTTAGATTTTGGAGGTCATGAAAGGATTGCTACAGCAGATTAGGAAAAGAAAGAAAGAAAGAGAGAGAGAGAGAGAGAGAGAGAGAGAGAGAGAGAGAGAGAGAGAGAGAGAAGGGGGGAGGGAGGGAGGGAGAGAGGGATAGAGAGAGAGAGAGAGAGAGAGAGAGAGAGAGAGAGAGAGAGAGAGAAGGGGGGAGGGAGGGAGGGAGGGAGGCAGGCAGACAGACAGACAGGGAAACATCTTTTGTCCTTCAAAAAATCTTTTATAATTCATTGAACATGATAACAAATGGGATGTTGCTATTTTGAAGCTTTATTAATTCAGGTAGACCAGAAATTCATGGGTGTAAGAACTTTTTATTGGTATATATAATGATGAACATTTTGCTTAATATTTATCTTTGGATAGGAATTAGAATTAGATAATAATGATTAAGATTCATGCAAAACAGGGAATTTTATGGCCAATTTACAATATTAGGGGACACAGAATAATTTTGGGAAATCAGATAAAAATAGTTACCTATAATGAGGACATAAATATTTATTAGCATTATTTTGAATCTTTGTTATCACATAAGTTGTCCTCCACAGAGGAGACAACCGAAAGAAGGAAAATGGGATTATTACCAGTTGGTTGATTTTGTTTGTTCCTCAAGTGCACCCACATATAATACATTGATTAACTGCATCAGAAACCATGAGTGAGACTGTGGATGACATTGAGTGCATTAGGTTCACATTAAATAAACTTCATCTGCTCCTTTTACTGACAGTGCCACCTACTGTTCTGTAATGAGATGAGACTGGAATCTGAAAAATGAGCTATTTTGGAGGGATAATCATTTCTATCAGTTCTTTTCTCTTATCATAACCTTTCCCTTTTGCTCACACATCCATTACTTGGACCACTATTTGACTAATGAGTTTTACTTACAGAAATTGCATCCCAGAATTATTGTCTTTGTGATGGCACACAGTTTACAGTGATAATATGGGAACAGGAATAGGACTTTGAGGTTAATTTTTCTAGTATTGACAATGTTGTTAAACAACAACATGCTTTAAATAGAACCAAGAAGAAGCTGACATTGCAACTATACTTTTTTACAGATGATTAGCCCAAGATGTGATAGTCACAATGAACTAAAATTTAACATGAGATACTTTGGTATTAATAACTAAAACACACAGTTTCAAAAACTAAGAGAAGAATTAAGCTTGGCTTCTCAGGGATCACTTGTAAAAATTCCTTTCTCTTTCAGTGCAGTTCCAGGTATCTCTAGCCAAAAGTATCTTGGTTCTAAGAATAACAAATACTTTAGCAAAGATAATATGATTGTTAAGAAACCAAATATTTGACTAGTGAGCAGGTAAGGTAGTCACTTACATAGTTCATAGGAATATGGTTGATTACTGTTTGGTAATAGTTGACTAATCAGGACAAAGGATATAATAGAAAGTGAATGAATGAATGAATGAATGCATGCATGCATGAGGGACTGGATGCCTAATACATTTAGTTAAGTTGAAGGATGAAAATCTCATTCAAATGAGAAATAATATGGCTAAAACTTAGCAGACTCATAAGAGTATCGATGTTCCCAAGCTCAATAAAACAGTTAATGATCAGTTATAGTGTCTTAGCCAGCTGTTGTCTCACTAAAAAATGCTTCAGTTACCCAAGCCTGAATTCAATAAGGATTGCATGAAAGATTGTCATGATGTAGGGAACCTAGCATAGGTGTTAGAAGAGGGAGCAAATTTATATTATGATCAGTATTTGTTGGTTCTTTGCCAGCAGGTAACTTCTAGGAGATAAGCCCAGACCCACCAGGTCTCTAAGGGCTTGGGTGGGATGGTGAGTGTTGGTGATCTGAGAAGAACCACATGAGGCCGGGAGTCTTGTCTATGCAGGAACTCATTTTATTAAGCTAGGCACTTGATTATATAAAGAAGGTAAGGAGGTGGGCACTTAGGTATTGGAAGAGATGACATATAGGGTGGTGCGAGGTGATGAAGGGCATGAGGTGACTAGATGGGGCCAGTAAGTTTATTTTACATCAGCAGTAGGCAGGCAGGGCTGGTACAGGTCATGCTGAGTCATTCCCAGGCATAACTGAGAGAGCCAGGTCTCAAAATTTGAGCCATGCTCAGGTTTGTCCTCAAGGTCCAAACCAAGGCCAAATAGAGTCCAACAATTATTGTTTGAACTGCTATATTAATAACTTATTCCATCAACTCTTGTAATTTTTCTTTACTTACATGGTCAATCACTATCCTGAAGATTCAGTGACAGAGTAGACTGATCATAAGACAACAGATTTTGAAAGTTCCAAAGAAAGCAAATGTCTGTAGTATGATTTATAGAAATCTTCTATTGACATGATTCCAGCACAAGGGAAAATTCTTTGCAACTAAACAGTAACCACCATCAAGCATATTTCTTCTTAACTGTGTAAGTCCAAACTCTATAGACAACAAATCCTATTTTGATACACAGGTACAGCCAAATTTTAAAGGTGTAAATGAGAAATATCCCCAACTCCTCTTTATAACTCTTCCCATATCTACCCTAAACCCATAACACAACTTCTTTTTTTTTTTTTTTTACTTTTTTTATTTTACCATAATCCTCTAAGTCAAATTTCAGGTGCTTATATATTGATGGCTTTGAAGCCATATTCTTTATGTTGATAAATGCAACATGGGCCACTCTCCTAAATAAAACTGGCTTTCTCTCCCGCAAGAAGTCATCATTGTCCAAAACTTCTCAGTTAGGAGTGGGATTCATGATCCCCTCCCACTTTCATGCCTGAATGTTGATTGACTTGATCTCACGCAAAAATTTTAACATCCATCACAGCTGCTGGGAGTTCATGACTTGAAGGCTTCTATCGCATCTACAGCACATAAATTCTTATTTTTAACTTTTAAAACATTTTTTTTAGATTCATATATGAGTGCTGTATTTAAATCATATTGTCCTCACCTTCCTCTATCTAATTTCTCTTGTGTGTCTTACATTCCTCAAATTCAGTCTCTTATTATTTAATTAAAATTGTTATATTTACATGCATATAAACTTGTAAATACAACTTGCTAAGATAATTTAAGGTTGTTCATATGTGTTTGGAGTTGATCTTTTGGGGTAGCTGATATATCAAGAACCACTTCCCTGGTTAAGGTTTAGTCTTCTTCTTTCAGCAACCAGTGACCACCTGTAGTTCTTCTAGGTGTGAAGCCTTATGGGAATTCTTCCTTCCATATTACTTGTCAACTGATATTGTCATTTTTAGGTAATGTTTCAGCAACCATATTGATGAGATTTCTTGAATGCAGGTTCCCTGTCCTATAAAGGAGACACATCTCACAGCAGATACCCCATACTAATCATCTGACTTTTATTATTCCATAATTGTCTGAGGTTTAGGTGTCAGGCTAGTATTGTAGGTGTGACAATTGTGCTATTTGTACTTTGGTCACATGTTACTTTCTGAAAGAGTCTGGCTGAAAATAGAAGCATCTTTGATGAGTAGTGAGAGATACATTTATCTGTGCATATAAGGATATATATATAATTTAGAATATTATATTGGTTTAGTGAAGTAGAAATGCTAAGTTATTTTCCAGGGTCCATAGTCTCGCCAACCACAGGTAGTGTGCTAGGTTTACAGTAACAAGTGTGAATTTCCTCCTATTAGGTATACTTTAAACTTAATTAGATGGATATTTACTACTTCCAGGATATAAGTACCATTATTGTACGTATCTGGCATATATACATTGTGAGCAAGTTACCTGTATTGATTGCTTTATGCTTGACTTTATAAACTGTGTATCTGCTAATCATTCACTAGTATTTTGGATCTGTTCATTTGAATTTGTTTGAAGTTCTAAACAAATTAAAAGACAGAGAGACAGTTTCCAAACAAATAAAATCAGAAATTAAAAGGGAAAGTTAACAACAAACACTGAAGAAATTCAAAGAATCATTAGGTCTTACTTCAAAAGCCTATACTCCCCAAAATTGGAAAATTTTAATGAAATGGACAATTTTCTAGACAGATATCACTTACCAAAGTTAAATCAAGATCAGGTAAATTATTAAAGTCCTTGGCCCCTAACAGAACAGAAGCAGTCATTAAAAGTTTCCCAGCTGAAAATAGCCCAATGCCAAATGGGTTTAGTGTAGAATTTTTCCAGACTTTCAAAGAAGAGGTAATACCAACACTCTTCAAACTATTCCACAAAATAGAAACAGAAGAAACACTGCCTAATGTACTCCATGAAGCCATAGTCACCACTATACCTAAACCACACAAAGACTCAACAAAGAAAGAGAACTTCAGATTGATTACTCTTATGAACATTAATACAAAAACACTCAATGGAATACTCACAAACTGAATCCAGGAACATATCAAAACCATCATCCATCATGATCAAGTAGCCTTTATCCCAGAGATGCAGGGATGGTTAAAAATAAATTTAAAAAATCCATCAATGCAATCCACTATATAAACAAATTGAAAGAAAAATAATGACACAACCATATCACTAAATGTTGAAAATCCTTTGACAAAATCCAACAATCCTTCATGATGAAAGTATTAGAGAAATCATGGATAGAAGGCACATATCAAAACATAACCAAGGCAATATACAGTAAGCCAATAGCCAACCTTAAGCTAAATGGAGAGAAACTTAAAGCAATTCTACTAAAAGCAAGGACAAGACAAGTCTGACCACTCTCTCTCTAACTGATCAATATAGTGGTTGAAGTTCTCGCCAGAGCAATAAGACAACTAAAGGAGATCAAAAGGATACAAATCAGAAAAAAAGAATTCCAAGTATTGTTATTTACAAATGATACGATAGTAAAAATAAGCAACCCAATCCTGAACAACTGAAATGGAGGCTATGCCAAAAGCTGTTGCCTATATGTGGGATATATTCTTTTAGCTGCACTGCCTTGTTTGACCTTAGTGGGAGTTGAAGCACTTAGCCTCACAGAGACTAGGTTTATTTGTGGCAATTAAAAAGGGTGTTGTTTCCCTAATTTCTCCCTCATTCTGTTTATCATTTGTATAAAGAAGAATGGAGGATATCCAGTGGGGGCCCCACCCATTCAGAGGAGAAGGGGAGAGGGACTTGGGGAATGATTGTGGGAGGGAGTGACAGGGAGAGGGACAGTGAGTAAGATGTAAAGTGAATAAGTTAACAAAAAAACTAAATTAAATTAAAAAAATAAGTAACCCCCAAAATTCTACCAGAGAATCCTACAGCTGATAAATACAATCAGCTAAGTGGTTAGATACAAAATTTACTCAAAGAAATCAGTAGCCCTTCTTTATACAAATGATAAACAGAATGAGGAAGAAATTAGGGAAACAATACCCTTTTTAATAGCCACAAATAATATTAAATATCTTGCTGTAACTTTAACCAAGCAAGTGAGAGATCTGTATGACAAGAACTTTAAGTCCCTGAAGAAAGAAACTGAAGAAGTTATAAGAAAATGGAAAGACCTCTCATGCTCATGGATAAGCAGGATTAAGATAGTGAAAGTGGGCATCTTACTAAAAGCAATCTACAGATTCAATGCAGTCCCCATCAAAATTCCAACACCAATTTTTATAGCCCTTGAAAGAACAATTCTCAACTTCATATGGAAAATCAAAAAACCCAGGATAACCAAGACAATCCTGAACAATAAAATAACTAAATAAAATAAGACCAATAAAATAAGACCAATCACTATCCCTGACCTAAATCTATACTACAGAGCAACAGTGATAAAAACCACATGGTATTGGCATAGGAACAGACATGTTGATCAATGGATTCAAATCAAACACCCAGAAATAAACCCACATACTTGGTTTTTGGACACTCGATTTTTGATAAAGAGGCTAAAACCATATGATGGAAAAAGGAAAGCCTCTTCAAAAAATGGTGCCGGTCTAACTAGATGTCTACATGTAGAAGAGTAAAAATACATCCATATTTATCACCCTGCACAAAACTCAAGTCCAAGTGGATCAATGACCTCAACATAAAACCAGATACATTAAATCTCATAGACAAGAAAGTGGGGAATAGCCTTGAATGCATTGCTACATGAGGCAATTTCCTGAACAGAAGATCAGTGTCTCAGGTTTTAAGATCAACAACTGATAAATAGGACCTCATGATATGAAAAACCTCTGTAAGGCAAAGGACACCATCCATAGGACAAACTAGTAGCCTACAGACTTGGAAAGAATCTTTACCAAACCTACGTCTGACAGAGGACCTGCGATTATCTCTTTCCTGTGTTTTCATGGCTGTAGTTAACCTCTTTAGGTTGGAGTTTTCTTTCTAGACTCTAATGTACTGTTGGCTATGTAGATAAATATTACTTAATTTTATTTTATTTGGCAATATATTATTTTTCATAGATGGTTATTGAAATTTTTACTGGGTATAATAGGTTGATTTGGCATCTGGTCTCTCTGAGGCTGCAGCACATCTGTTCAGACTTGGGTTTTAGAGTCTCTACCTAGAAGTGAAATGGGATTCTCATAGGTTTGCCTTTGTGTGTTACTTGGACTTTTTCCTTTGCAGCTTTTAATCTCCTGTACCCTTGTGTTGTGTGTTTAGTACCTTGGCTATCATGTACTGACTGGACTTTCTTTTCTGGTCCAGTCTAGTTGGTGTTTTGTATGCTTCCTGTACATTTACGGTCAGCTTCAGTTTAGGGAAATTTTCTTGTATGTTTTTTTTTTTCTTTTCTGAAAGTATTACCTGGGCATTTGACTTGGTTTTCTTATAGTTTATTTATTGCTATTTTTAGATTTCATATTTTCATAGTTTACTTCTAGATTTCCTCATTGGTTTCTTTCAGGAATTTCTTATATTGAACATTTTCCGTTAACCAGTATATTAATTTTTTCTATAGTACCTTGAATATAAGAGCTTTTCTCATTCGTTTTTTGCAGTTGACTAATGAAGTTGACTAATGTGGTTCCTGCTCGAATTTCTACATTTTTTCATTTTCAGAATCCACTCAATGTTTTTTTTTTAATTCTGTTTTTATATTCAGGTCTTCAATAATTTTATTTATTTCCTTCCACTGTTTGTAATACATATGAGATTCATTTATTTTCTCCTTTAGTTATACTGGAATTTCGAAGACCTAGTATGGTATGGTTGCTGGGCTCTAGTTGAGACCCATAGCCCTGGATGTTATTGATTATATTTTTTACATTGTTTTTTTTTTTATTTTTATTAGGTATTTACTTCATTTACATTTCAAATGCTATCCCCAAAGTCCCCTATACTCCCCCCACTGCTCCCCTACCCACCCACTCTCCCTTCTTGGCCCTGGTGTTCCCCTGTTCAGGGGCATATAAAGTTTGCAAGACAAAGGGGCCTCTCTACCTATGATGGCTGACTAGACCATCTTTTGCTACATATGCAGCTAGAGACATGGGCTCTGAGGGTGCTGGTTAGTTCATATTGTTGTTCCACCTATAGGGTTGCAGACCCCTTCAGCTACTTGGGTACTTTCTCTAGCTCCTCTATAGGGGGCCCTGCATTCCATCC